>NC_051154.1:309162747-309201009 GCF_013339745.2 Dermacentor silvarum
CATACATACATACATACAGGGTGTACCCGCTAAACGTAGCCAATGTTTTAAAAACGACGTAGTGTGCCAGGAGGTTCGAACCAACTCGGTGATGTTGAGGATCGCGTGTCCTGATGGATAGGATGGTCTGGGAGCGCTGAAATAGTGGCGCTATCACGTGGTTGTTTTTAAATTTGGCGGGCTTCCTTTAAAGGCAAATACAAGAAGCTCCATCAATGGCACTTAGTTGCAAACACTTCAGTCGGCCATTTTTAAATCTGATCTACAACTTTCGTATTGGCACTTTCTTGGTGAAGCCAATATCTCAAAAGTTAGGCAATTAGTTTATACAAATTAACTGACTTCGCAAAACGAAAAAAATACCGCAGACTCGAACACGCGATCCTAAAAACCACTGAGATGGTTTGATCCTCCGAGCACACTCCGTCGTTTGTGAAACATTGGCCAATTTAGCTGGGACAACCTGTATATAGATATGTATATTGCAGCGAAGAAGAGAGACGCTTATTATATATATATATATATATATATATATATATATATCAGGACGTATTTTCAGGGAACCAGCATAAAAACTGCAACATTGGAAACGAGAGACAGAAAGTGACGTATGTGTTGTATGTAAAACGTGATACGCAAAAAAATTAAGCCAGTTTCACGCTCGTGAAATCTCATCAAACAGCCGAGCCCTGCAAGCGTGGGTGCACAGCGTAGTGGGCATGACGCTCGCCTTCGGACCGTGAGTACCCGGGTTCAAATCCCAGCTCTCTCTTTTAAGCGAAGCTTTATAGGCGCCCAAGTGTCGGTGGTGGTGGTGGTGGCGGCGTCGGGGTCACGCTCAAAAGTGGCCCGATCCTGGCGATAGTGCAGAAAAGGTCCAAGCTCAATGCCACACACCAGGAACAAAAAAGAGAGTGAGAAAGAAAATCCCCACGAAGGTCAGATACACGCACGACAAGCTTCGCTTACCCCTCGAAAAGGAAAACAGCGCGAAAAAAACACGACAAGAAGACAAGAAGGGGGGCACACACCTGCGCTGACTGACGACTGAATTCTTTATTCAGAAAGGAACACATATATACAAAAAAAAGAAAGAAAAGAAGGGTATATTATACCCTTATTTTCTTTCTTTTTTTCTTCTTCCTTTCTTTCTTTTTTCTTTCTTCTTTTTTCTTTTTTGGTATATATGTGTTCCTTTCTGAATAAAGAATTCAGTCGTCAGTCAGCGCTAGTGTGTGTCCCCCCTTTTTGTCTTCTTGTCGTGTTTTTTCGCGCTGTTTTCCCTTTCGAGTATGTACCGACTAGCCCAAGCCTCTACGGTCTTCGCTTACTCCCATTTTCTCGACAGGGGAAGGGCTGGTGATTTTTTTTTCCTTTCTCTGCCTCTGTGTTTCTCTTTCTTTCTTTCTGTCTCTCTCTCGATCTCATTTTCTCTTTCTCTCGCCCATTGCAAGTTGCGTTACAATCGTCGGTACAACGCAATCATATGTTTCCCATAAATGCATGTACAGAAACGGGAGACAGAGCTTCCCCGAGCCACACCTCACGTTAACGAGGGAGCAGCAGACAACATATAGGCAGATCCAGACAGAGTCGTTTCCCCACCCCCGATTACTAAACCGCATGTACCCGAGCCAGTACGGGCAAGAATGCCCCGTGTGTCACGAGCCAGGTACACTCCAACACATGATTGCAGAATGTAAATTTAGCCAACAACACCCACCACTCCTCACCAATCCTAACCCCAACATGATCCCCCTACCCATCCAACCCCTTAGAGAGCGATGGAAGATCTTGCTGTCCAGCCCCGCCCTGGAAGACAAGCTTTGGCTCGTAACCAGGGGCCAGGCGGCGAGAACAGCATATTGATTCCCGTGAAGTGGGAACCACTTCCATCCGGCGCATGCGCTGAAAAGCTCATGAAATAATGTTTTTCATTCATTCATTCATTCATTCATTCATTCATTCATTCATTCATTCATTCATTCTGCAAGCGGGGTTGTATAGCAGTATGTGTGTATAGCCTAGCTGTTACGACGCTCGCGTTCGGACCGTGGGTACCTGGGTTCGAATCGGTCCTGGCCGAGAAAGCTTATCTTGTTTTATTTATTTCTCTCGCTCTCTGCGTGTCTCTCTTTCTTTCTCTCTCTGCACCTCCTCTCCTCATACTCTCTCCACTTCGCTCGACACTGCGAACACCATCACGGATCAACCTCGGCCTTAAACAGCTCCGCTGTTAATACGAATTCGACGTGTTTTACCACAAGGTTGTACAACTTGCAAGGTTGGTGGCCATCTTCACTTTAAGTGGTATGGGAAACGCGCACGAAAAAAGTCGCTGTTTCGCCCGAAAGGCCAAGCATCGATTGCGATAGCAAATTAGAGAGCTATACGAAGCAAGGATAGTAGTTTAATGGACCGTATAAAGTTGTAAACGTTAGCTTACTAACTAAATGGACAAGCACGGTGTCACGCGCGCACAGGTCAACATCTCGCTCGATGACCGCGGAAACTCGCTGCGAAAACGCCGTATTGAGAAAGCGCGCCAGCAGCAGCGGGCAAATTGACCTTCGCGCTATCTCTCATCTCGCATCAACGCGAACTAAACATCGAAAGCACAGCGCATGCCGGCACTTGGCGCATGCACTTTGTCTCCATCGCAGATCGCCTTTAAGGTACGGCGCCCGAGCAGCAGCCGACGGGGCATAATCACGATAATGCACCCTCTCCCTCTCCGTCACCTCGCCCTCGAGCGCCAAAGAAGACCGCGCGCTTCCAGCCTGCCTTCCTCCTTCGCGTGCGCTACAGTGAGCCGCGATTGCCGGCTCCTCCTCGTACGCTTTCACCCGCACACACAGCGTACGGAGCGCGGCGACGATTTTATCGCTGTTGGACCTTATACGGAACCTGACGGCGACGACAACGGCGACGCCGACGGCACAAATGCGTTTGGAGCGCCCGTATAATTGCTATCGCCATATAATAGGTTCGCGCTTCGCGATTTTCGGCATGATGAACTCAGCCGAGCCGTGCAGGTCGCTTGAAGTTCGCAGTCCCCGAGAGGACGTATGGCTGGCTCTCAAGATGGCATTAGAATGTCCCCTGAAGCTGCACTCAACGTCAAATATTTCTTGTGTTATAAGAAAGCTCGTGCCTGCTGATTATCAAAATAGGAAATTTAATAATCGCCTGCACGGTCATCGGTTTGCGATATTCCTTAATCATACTGAAATCAATTTGATGCCAATATTCAGCGCGATTTGAATCGATCATGCGAGATCGCATCGATACTCTTTGCTGGTTCACTGAAACGAAAAAGTTCGATAACACGGTGGAAACCGAGCTATAGCTAAGGCAGCGTGCCACATGCACTGCATTTTGAGTTTACCTTTCTTTGAATTATGTGCACTGAAATATGTATCTTCTTCTTTCTGGGGTTTTACGTGCCAAAACCAGTTCTGATTACGAGGCACGCCGTAGTGGAGGGCTCCGGATTAATTTTGACCACCTGGGGTTCTTTAACGTGCACTACAACGCAAGCACACGGGCTTTTTTGCCTTTCGCCTTCATTGAAATGCGGCCACCGCGGCCGGGATTCGATCCCGCAACCTCGTGCTCAGCAACGCAACGCCTTAGCTGACTGAGCCACCCCGGCGGGTCTCAAATATGTATGCATTTCGACTTAACGCTTTGTAAGCTCGAGGCGTTCGTTTGCGTGTTTTTGTGCTCATACACGTCATCATTCCCGGCCAGATGGTGTTTATTCTTGCCGAGCTACCATACTGACATCAAAGTTTAAAGAACTCGGATGTTTCGGTGTGCTTCAGCTCGTGCAGGTCGTTCTGCTTCTGACCTGAATTGCTACTGCAATGTTCCAGCCAAAACCAGAGTTAGGAACGCTTATATAGCAATATATACTTAGTTATATAGGACACTTATATATAGTAATGTATCGTTTATATTAGTGTGGTATTCTTTTATAACCGTACTTTTATTGATTTGGTGGGAAAAAACTTTATTTTTACTGAAGGGAATGAAGACCAAACTTGTATTTTTCGAATTCCACGCCGAAACCTGAGCGCCAGAACGTGATTGCAACGTCACACATTTTAATGTTTTTTTTTACCGTATTGGGGCCGCTTAACCTTTCTCGAAGAGTGGCCTAACTCTAATAGACTATTGATTAATACGTCCAAAACTTGTTTCATGCTTTTTCATACACCCAATAAAAGACTGCTAACTGCTCTGACTTTATGCCAACTCTGTAGCCATTCCCTTAGGTTATCATCGATCATTTCTAAGAGTTATAGTTTACACTCATTTTAAATTTTACCAACAAATCAATTCCGTTTCTAGAAATATTTCATATGGAATTTGGGCATTGGTAAAAGCAATAAAGTGCTTTAGCATAAGCACTGTTAAAGCTGCATTATCCATTTATGTGCCGTTATCTAAGTTACTGTATTACATTATGGGGTAATCCATGTTCAATTCACATTTGGCCTCTGAAGATACTGCAAAAGCAAGCCGTGCCACTTATTACTTGCGCTACTGGATTGACGCCAACACATTCTATTGTCGCCTAGCTTAACATACTACCTATCTCATAACTACATATTTGGAATATGTGTATTTTGTATTTTGCGGATTTTCATCACGTGCTCATAATCGACATCTTTCCTGCCGTAGTTTTGCGGTCCACAATTACCTTCGTCTAAAATACATAAAAATTAGGGGAAAATTAGCATTGTTTTCACATCCGTTTCATTCTGGAATTCAATGACATATGAACTGAAAGAGTTAATGCCTATATGTATTTTGGTGAAAGCTAATTTTTTTTTATTCAATGTGTTACTGTTGCGTTCCGCCAACCTTTTAACTTTGTGTGTAATCATGATGATTTTGTAGGTAATCACTGAAATATTGAACGCTGTCTTTGTTACGAGTAACATTTTCAAATGTTTCTTATTATTATTATATATTCACTTTATCAGTTCTCTAGTGTATTAACATAGAAGGTCGCGCCTGCGGTTTGTAACCTTGGGACCTCCTTCTGCATATTTAACTGTGTTGTATTCTCTCATTATACCACTAATAAACATTGATTGATTGATGTCAGGACACGGATTACTGATATGCATGTCATAGCATAAATGCCGTAAATAAGGTAACATGGAATTAGTGGACTGAATGACCTGACATGCATTCCTTTGTATGGATATATTTTGGATAAACATCGAGGCCTGCTCTTTCCCGGTGCCACACGGTGTCCGAGTACGACAATTCTGCACCGAATTCCGCTCTGTCAGCGTCAACACGGCTCGAACAAGGCGATAAGTGCTCCACGTATACGCGACTCGTCCGAAAGGCTGTAAAAGGACAGCAGCTTCGGGTTGCGCTACAGTTTCACCGCCACGTCACGCATTTGTTTGCTCCAAGTGATAACAGGTGCTGCCGTCAGTGAGAACTCGGCCTCTGCGTTTCTTGCTCATCTCGCACCTGCATAGTTGAATTCGATCGTTCTTAGAAATCATGCAGTCGTCGTCAATCTGCGGTCGTCACACAGACTCACTCTCGCGTTAATTCTAGTTCACTGCACTCCCGTCACGCATATGAATACTGTATTTACACAAACACATTGGTCGACTTCCTGACGCTTTGCGGAACCCCAAGAACGCTGCATCGTCAGCTGCCTGCAAAATGCTTCGCATAACGACGAGTCCCCCAGTGCGTGGGATCTGCACAATTTTAGTTCTGTTTGCTGATGTATATATATATATATATATATATATATATATATATATATATATTGTCTTGTCCTAAGCGAACAGGCGACCTGAAGCGTTAGGTTAGTGTCTCTGACCGCCAGCTGATCAAACGCAAAAACTCAAGCAGCGGCGCGTGGATCGGAGGATCTTCGTCTGCTTCTTCGCTGGCGCCCGTCAACGCAGGTGTCGGTGCATGGCGCGTGGACTAGTGCGCGTCTTCGGCTTTCTAATTATGTAGCACATGTTGCAAGGTGTGGCATTATCCTCCCTCCTCGGAAGAGCATCGAGTCGATGCTAAAAGAAGCACACACACTACAGGGTGAACGTAAGTACACGCGTGGAAGAGACATGCACACACAAAGGCTTGCTGACGCGCAGTCATAGAACGCAGGGCAATGTCACTGAGGCAATGATTGTATACGACAAAAATAAATAAAACAAAAGGAATGGCATGGTCCACAAACTATGGTGGTTATGGAGTGCGGTATGGTTTCAGCCGCACAACGTGCACAATCTCGGGTAGTGTCTTTCGACGTCGTGTTGGTTGGCTGCCGTCAGGAAGAACCTCGTAGTTGACGTCACTAAGTCGCCGCAGCACTTTGTAAGGTCCGAAGTACCGGCTGAGAAGTTTCTCGGATAGGCCTTTGCAGCGGACAGGAATCCAGACCAAAACCCGATCT
This sequence comes from Dermacentor silvarum, assembly GCF_013339745.2. Taxonomy (NCBI): domain Eukaryota; kingdom Metazoa; phylum Arthropoda; class Arachnida; order Ixodida; family Ixodidae; genus Dermacentor; species Dermacentor silvarum. The sequence continues at coordinate 309,169,196 of NC_051154.1, forward strand.
CCTGGTTGGTACTCAACTTGTCGATGGCGGAGGTTGTAGTGCCGTGTGTCGATGCACTGCTGTTTCTTGATGTTTGTGCGAGCCAGTTGGCGTGCTTCCTCGGCGCGCTGCACGAAGAGCTCAGCGTCTTGGTCATGATCATCAAAGCTGTCGCGTGGAAGCATCCCTTCGAGCATGGTCTGGACTTCACGACCGTAAACAAGGCAGAACGGCGTGAAGCGTGTGGTCTCTTGCGTCGCGGTGTTATACGCAAACGTTACGTACGGAAGTACTTCATCCCGCGTTTTGGGCTGTACGTCTACGTACATAGAGAGCATGTCAGTCATCGTTTTGTTGAGCCTTTCCGTCAGGCAATTTGTCGTGTCACCAATGCGCCATGTAACTTAATAGGAAAACGTCTTCAATGAGCTGTGCCGTAAATGCCGTTCCTCGGTCGGTTATGACGCACGATGGGGCGCCATGACACAGTACAATGTTGTTTACAAAAATTGCGCAACCTCGGAAGCAGTGCCTCGAGGCTGAGCCTTTGCTTCAGCATTGCGCGTTAAATAATCTGTGGCGATGATTATCCACTTGTTTCCCGAAGATGGCAGAGGAAACGGGCCCAAGAAGTCCATGCCGATTTGGTCAAAAGGTCGTCGAGGCGGATCAATGGGTTTCAGTAATCCCGCAGGCTTCACAGCTGGCGACTTCCGGCGCTGGCACTGACGACAGGCTTGGGCATACCGTTTAACGCAAGTGGCGAATTTCGGCCAATACTCCGATTTGCACACTCTAGCAAGGGTTCTGGTGTAGCCTAGGTGGCCAGACGGAGGTTCGTCGTGGCAGGCGAACAGAATTTCGTCACGAAGCTCTGCTGGCACGACCAAAAGGTAGGTTTTGTTGCTGGCAGCAGAGTTCTTCTTATACAGTACGCCCTGTCGTAAACAAAAGGACGACAGTCCGCGAGCTATTCGTCGGGGCAGTGACGTTGCGGCATTCCAGATGTTCGATAATAGGTCATAATTCCTCATCTGCGCGCTGCGGTTGGGACAAATCTGTCAGGCTTACAGCCCAAATGAAAGCGCTGTTGTCTTCAATGTCTTTATCAGGAGACTCGACAGGCGGGCGCGACAACATGTCGACGTCTTCGTGTGTGCGCCTGGACTTGTATGCGATGGTCACCTCGTATTCCTGCAGGCGTAGGCTCCACCGTGCCAGTCGTTCAGAAGGATCCCTCAAGTTTGCCAGCCAGCACAACGAGTGGTGGTCTGTCACGACCTTGAATGGGCGGCCGTAAAGGTAAGGCCGAAACTTTGCAAGAGCCCATGCGACTGCAAGGCACTCTTTCTCCGTAGCGGTGTAGTTGGACTCCGGGTGTGATAGAGTGCGACTTGCGAAAGCGATAACTCTTTCAACGCCCTCCTGCCGTTGTACGAATACCGCACCCAGGCCAATGTTGCTGGCGTCTGCATGAATTTCAGTCTCGGCCTGTTCGTCAAAGTGTCCAAGAACGGGCGGTGAAGCCAAGTGGTGTCAGAGCTCGGTGAAAGCGGCTTCTTGGTCAGCGCTCCAAATGAACGGCATATTGTTTCTTGTGAGACGTGTAAGCGGTTCAGCTATCTTTTAAAAATTACTGATAAAGCGCCGATAGTACGCACACAGACCCAGGAAGCGTCGGACACTTTTATTTTCGGTAGGGGTTGGAAAAGCGGCCACAGCAGCAGTTTTGTCGGGATCGGGACGGACGCCTTCCGCGCTGACGACATGATCGACCGAGAAACTTCAGCTCTTGGTAGCCGAAGTGGCATTTCTGAGGCTTTGTGTAAGGTTAGCCGATCGGATTGCGTCGAGTACCTGACGTAGTCGGATAAGATGCTCAGAAAAACTGGCTGAAAAAAACGACCACATCATCTAGATAGACGAGGCAGCTTTGCCACGTCAGGTCGGCCAGCACAGTGTCCATCATCCGTTGGAAAGTTGCTAGAGCAGAGCAAAGACCGAACGGAAGCACCCGGAACTCGTAAAGACCGTCCGGAGTGACAAGCGCAGTTTTTTCACGGTCCCGCTCGTTGACCTCAATCTGCCAAAAGCCACTTTTTAAATCCAGAGACGACAAGTACTTTGCTCGCCGTAGCCTGTCCAGAGAATCATCGATGCGCGGCAACGGGTACACGTCTTTTTTTTTTAACGTTGTTAAGCTTTCGGTAGTCAACACAAAAGCGAAGCGTGCCATCCTTCTTCTTGACGAGTACGACCGGTGAAGACCACGGACTTCTGGATAACGCCATCGTCCATCATTTCCTTTACTTGTGCTTTGATTGCCTCGCGTTCTTTCTGCGAGACACGATACGGCTGTTGTTGGATAGGACACGCATCGTCGTAGGTGATTATTCTGTGTTGCGCGATTGGCGTTTGACTAACTTTTGACGAAGACGCTAAGCACGCCTTGAATTCCGATAATAGTTGCCGCAGTGCCTTCTTTTTCTCCTGCAGCAGCTCGTTACTGATGTCAATGCCTACGAGCGAGGCTTCATCGGCGTTGGTTTCTTCAGAAGCGAAACACTCAATCACGTCCTCCAAGGCTTCAGCGTAGGCGATGGCAGTGCCGCGAAAAAGGTGTCGATGTTCATTGGTAAAATTTGTGAGCAATATTTCAGCCTGGCCATCTCGAAGGTCAACGATGCCTCGTGCCGCGCAAATTCCTAGGTTCAGCAAAAGTGAAATGTTGCCTTCTGCTAGGACTTCACCAATGCGCGCCCCTTCAAATGTCACCTGAACCATAACGCTGGAACGGGGCGGTATAGTCACGCTTTCGTCGGAAACGCCAAGTCCGGCTCTATGGCGCCAGGCATCATCTTGTGTCGTAGCGTTCCCCTCAGAGAAAGTGATGTGACGGTTCCTGAAGCCGATGATGGCACCATATTCCCGGAGAAAAACCATTCCAAGAATTAAATCACGGGAACATTCACGCAGGACAATGTAGCTAGCGAGAAACGTGCAATTTCTAATTCGTATCCCAGCGGTGCTCGCGCCAAGCGGTGCGATAACGTGTCCGCCAGCTGTACGAACTTGCGTCCCAGTCAAAGGCATAATAACTTTCTTGAGAAGCCTTGCCAATTTGCCGCTAATAATTGAGTAATCAGCACCAGTGTCGACTAGCGCACGGACATTTCTCCCTTCGACGAGCACAGGTATGTTCATCGCGAACTTGTCTGCAGGCTGAGGTACAGGCGTCGTCGAATCTCCGTCAGATCGAGGTCGCATCGCTTGGAGGTCTTCAGCACGCTGCTGGGCGATGAACGCTTCAATTTCAGGCGGCCTCTGTCCGAACCGGGGTCGAGGTGAATTGGCAGCGCGTAACCCTGCAGTCCAAGTTGGCGGTAGTGGCACTCTCGGTATACGTGACCCGCCTCACCACAACGATAACAGAGCGGTCGTCGGTCGGGCGTGCGCCAAATGTCCGATTTACGTGTGACGGGGCGGTTGTCGGGAACGTAAGGTACAGTCGGGCGCGATATGAAGGTGATCGCGCGAGCGTCGACCAAGAGCGAGAACAGCGCCAAGGCCCAGAATTCAGTTTTGAGGAGAGGGAAGTACTAGGCATGTCTCCCTCACTCTTTTTGCTGTTCCTTAAGCAGCGGTCACTCCCGCCCGAGGAAAGTGCTTTTTCAGTGATTTTTTTTTTTCTTTACTGGCTTCAAGCAAAGGCGGGGACCATTTTCTTGCGAAATGAGATTCGGGGTCGCGTCAGCATCGCAGCAGTTATACTCTTCAGCGTAAACCCTTTACGAAATTTCATTGGTTGTAGAAATCAGTGAAATGACGCAATGCCTATTTTTTGTAAAACATCGCACATCAAATAAATGAAGCGAAGCCAAGGATCGCCTTTAGTAGAACTTTCCCACCAACGTTGTTATCATCCTGAAAGATAAGAGCCCACCAAGTTATGACTGATCGCAACAACTGGGAAGGTAAAAATAGAGAGAAAGAGCGGTGAGTTCGCCATGGGAGTGATTGTCGCAGCATGGAACAGCTAACGAAGGAGAGAAGAGCGTGAAATCTTGATTTTTATATTTCCTAAACGTGCCGCTAGGGCCCTGGTACGCTTGGCCGGTCGACGCTCGCGCGATCACCTTCATATCGCGCCCGACTGTACCACCTGTGCCGAGTCGAGCACAAAGGGACCTAGCGGAGCTGATGCAGGGATGGAGCGGCTCAATATGTCTCGATACGTCACACGCTGGAAATCGCTCACCGCGGGTGGTGATGTTGCCGATGAAGTGAGAACCGGCTTCAAAGGGAACAGCCACATATCATTATCAGCAGCAGCTCAGTTTCAACGCCGGCAGCGCGCCGCGCGCGTTTTACCCTAGTGTGAATGGAGCTTTCTGCGGCCACGCGTCAAAACAAAGCTCTGCATGATCGGAGGTCAGTCTGCGGCGTCTGCGGTGAATCCCGCCCACGCGTCACCCGCGCTGCCTCTCGCGATCTGCCGATTAGCGAGTCAGTCGCGCCACACTTCGCTACGTTTGCATCGTGCCGCACGAGACAGATTGTCCGCGCCAGCCAAATATATCGCGGAATGAATACACATAGATCTCCGCTCAAATTTCGCATTAGGGAGTGTCGTTATCGTCGGTGAATTTCGTTGGAAATCTAGTGTCCAAAAAGAACGCATTCATAATTAAGTAAATAGAAACATGCTCAATACTAAACTTGTCAGGAATGCTACTTAAACTTAACGATTATGGAAAGCGCGAAAAAGATATTTGATCGAAATAGAAAATATTACTTAGAGCAGGTGATGAGGTTTCTTGTTATGGCTTGCAAGTATTGTTGCAGTTTACAAATCGGCTCCAAAGCAGCGGTGTGTAAATGGTATGTAAAGGAATGTATAGGCGTGTTAGTAAACTGCACTTGAAAAGGATATTTATTGCCAGCGGGCAAGGACAGAAGAGAGACGACACCACAATGCGCTAACTTTTTTTATTTCCAAGAACTTAACCCAGGCACAGTGCCGCCACATCATCCCAGTTAAGCCGTCTTCTTAACTAACAAGTCTCCCGAAGGGGCACTACCTCACGTTTCACTATTCCGACAGATAGCCTGAAACTCACTAATCTCTCGGAGGACACCAGGTTTGAGATATTAATTCCCGAACATTGCGGAGAAATGCATTGGTGTTCCAGTTAGTTGCTTAACAAAACGTCGCTTTTTTTGCTTTGTTGTTTTTAAATGTGAGACTGAGTATAAGCGCTGCGCCGCATGACTTCAATTGATTCGCATTTCGCGTGAATCGGGCTTGGCCTAATTGCGGTTACTGAGTTAATTAGGTATATTTATGACCTCCGCAAGCAAGAGGCGATCTTTGCAGCCCTACAAAATGTTGTAAATAATTAGAAGAGTTTGTTAGTTTCTGGTGAGTCGTTAGCATTGCCTGGTGCCAAGAGAAGCAATACTTAGAGACATATTCACGTGCATTTCACACGCCGTTGATAAATTACTCGGTCGAAGGGGTCACTAAAGTGTGCGGGGGTTTTTATTGCGATAGCAATTATATGGACACTCAAAAGCAGATTTCTGCCGTCGGCGTCGCCGTCGCCGTGAGGTTCCGTATGACGTCAATGGAGATGAAATCGTCGCCGCGCGCCGAAAGCTGTATGTGCGAGTGAAAGGGCGCGAGGGACGCGCGCTTTCACGGGGAGTGAAAGCACGGCGGAGAACAAACGCGCGTTCTGCGCTGTGCTCCCTTAAGGACAGCAGAAGTAGGCGTCTCTTTCCTCCTCTACAATCACCATATATGTAGAGCAAACGCGCCTTCTTCTGACGTACGAAAGGCCTTGGGGGGGGGGGGGGGGCAGGGGGAGGGAAGGGAGGTGACGTTTAGCTGCGGCACCAAGTGCCTATTTATATCAGAGGCTCCGGCAACAGTCACCAACGCCGCACGCATTTTGAGCGAACGCGGGCAAAACGCCGACGGCGTCGACAACAGTTCTGCGTGTTGCCGTTGCTGCTGCATGTCCAAGTTTATACAGCTGATAAAGCTGCTATCATTACTCCGTTTAGCTCTCTTCAAATTTGCTGTCGCAATTGATGCTTCGCCTTTCAGGTGAAACTGCGACAACTTTTTTTTTGTCAGGGTCATCAAAGCATGCATTTTGAAGCAATTTGAAGCGAGCGGGACATACAGCAAAATATATATATATATATATATATATATATATATATATATATATATATATACATAGGGTTCGGCATGCTGGTCGGGCCCGAGCCAACCGCCCCCCCCCCCCCCCTCCCGGGAAGAATGTAAACTTTCCACCTAGGAGTCCTACAATGGATGGCCCGAAATTTTAAAGGACACCGAAAAAAAAGATATATCCTAGTGTCCCACCCAGATTCGAACTCCGTACCCACACACTACGAGTCTCTTTCTATGTCTTCTCAATCACGCCGCCGATGCTGCAGCAAAGTATGCTGCGACTGGACAACACGGTCCCTGACCTCTTGGGATCTGGTTAAAACGATTGGCTGACGGCACGGTCTCTTGCTTATCCATAAACCCGTGCCGAGGTAAAATAATATAAACGGAGGCCGTGGCAAAGCGTGAAAATCAGGCTCAATATGGACTGAATATACCAGCACAGACAAAAAAGTGTTGTAAACAAAATGGAGGAGGAGCAGAAAGAAGAAAAGAAAGGCAGGGAGGTTAACCAGACGCAGGTGCGGTTGGCTACCCTACACGGGGGAAGGGGTTTAAAGGGATGAAAGGAAAGAAGGGAGAGAAGATTCAGAGAAAAGAGGGCGGATAAAAAGTTTCGAGAAATGCAGCCTACATGGGGTTAGCGTATCTAATTGCGTATTCGGTACGGCCTGTTCATGATTAGTTCGCGCTGATGTGTGCATCTAAATATTGATGAATTCACAAACGTACGTCATTTTTCTGCGAGGTACACGCATCACTTCATACTTCTTAACGTTAAGTAATAGTAAACAACATTTTACCTTTTAGCTATGCCTGGCAGTGAGGCCAGACTGGAGGTTAACGCAAATTGTGCTTTGTCTGTTTTTTTTTTTTTTTTTTTTTTTTGTAGAAGCGGCTTTAGTCCCTGCGCATGTGGAATGCCGGGACAACTCTACACGGATGTAATGCAGTGAGCACTCCGTGGCATGTCAAGAATACGTGACGAACATGTTCCAGAATAGCCAAGGGCTGTTCTGAGGAGCACACGGCGCCCTCGTAGAAAATGCAAGAAAATTATCCCATCCGAAACAGCCAGGGGCTGTACGTAAGGTCACCACAGCAGAGGATCGCAGCATGGCAAACGTGTGGATAACAGAGGCTTCCGAAAGCGAGATCGAGGTTGACGTGGCATCGCGGTGATGGCCTCTCCCCTCACACGACACCTGCTGCGTTAATGATGCCGCAGATGTTGCCTTTCGCCCGCTCTGCTGCATCGAGGCGAACTCATGACGTGGCGTCGCAGCCTATGGGAATCTAGTGGCCGTTTTTCGCTTGTCCAAACGTAAGACGCCGGCTTTTTCGCTTAATGGGCTATTTGATGTATTTGATGATGAGGGCATCCTTGGCTTCAGGATATTTCATGTTGCAAACAAGCTAAACTGTTCATAAACTGCTTCTATTTAGATCACTTCAAAAATGCGTTCCCTGTGTACTGTACGTATGCATTCAACATGTGATCGAGTAGGTACATTGTTGTACGTATGGTGATGCTATACAAGAACTTGTTCGCTTAATGGAACTCTCGAAAATCTGCGCCAGCCGATCTCTCAGGTTCTGAATGTATTTTACCTGCTACGAATCTCAACGCGATCTCACAAGTCGTTTGCAGCACCGTGGAAGGTGCAGGACACCTCACCCAATAGGAGGGCCGAATTCCTCGCGAGATGTGTCTACGTGCGCCACAGATTTTTCTCAGCGGTTGCTCAATTTGCGTTATATACGACGTGCATGCGCAAAGGTCATCATATCACGTATCCCGGCAATGTACCATGTCATCACCATCATCATCAGCCTATTTTTATGTCCACTGCAGGACGAAGGCCTCTCCCGGCGACCTGTCTCCTCATCTATCACGTAGCATGCAAGCAAAATAGGACCTCAATAAAGTTCTTCACCGACTGACTAACTCGCCATTAGTCAGACAGTTACGCGCGGAACTATTATATTCTGCTGCGAAAGGACGTTGGCTGTGTACGCCTGGTACCTTCGGCAGCGTTGCAAGCGACTTGTGAAATGGTGTATAGTGACCACGGGAGTCTCTTTTTTTTTTCGGATAACAATTAACTTGGGGGGGGGGGGGGGATACAGCGAACTCTAGATACTTAAAGCGCAAGAGAGAGAGCAAGCGAGAGAGGAAAGGCAGGGAGGTTAACCAGAAGTCAGTTTCCGGTTTGCTACCCTACACTGGGTTTGGAGAGAGTGCAAAGATAGAGAGAGAGAGAGAGAGAGCGAAAAAACAACAAAAAGAAGACACAGGCATAGTTAACAAAGGAGGCGTTCCAATCACAAACGTTAACACACGCCAGCGGACTTATGGAAACGCAGGAGCGCTTGCACGGCATTCTGATGCGATGTTGAGTCGAGTCGATGTTGCAGAATTCTTTCTTCCCATAACGGCTGGTCGTCCCACTGGTTCAGCAGGACGCAGAGCGAGTGTCTCTGCACACTGTATTGTGGGCACTAACAAAGAACATGACGAATCGTTTCCGCGTCTCCACAATTGTCACATGCTGCACTGTCGGCCATCCCTATGCGGAACGCGTAGGCATTGGTGAACGCGACGCCCAACCATAGCCTACACAGAAGGGTTGCATCTCTTCGGGGAAGTCTTGTTGGATGTCGAAGGCTTAAGGTTGGATCCAAGGTGTATAATCGGGCGTGCATAAAATGTGGTTTATTCCAGTCTGATGAAGTGCATTGGCGTGCAAGTAGGCGGAGCATCCTTGCAGCATCTGTCCTAGACAGCGGGATCGATAGGCGGTTGTCTTGTTCATGAGCTGAACGAGCAGCTTGATCGGCACGTTCATTGCCAATAATTCCACAGTGATTTGGCAGCCAGTGAAAGATTATTTCCTGTCCGTTCTCAGTCAGGTGGTGTATGGCCTCTGTGATTTCGAAAACCAGTTTTTCCTGTGGACCGCGCCATAAGGCTGACAGTAAACTCTGCAGTGCCGTCTTCGAGTCGCAGAAAACGGACCATTTGTGTGCTGGTTCATCATTAATAAAATGTAGTGTGACTCCAAGCGCCGCGAGTTCTGCTGCCTTCGACGTTGTCAAGTGAGATGTTTTCATCTTGATAGTGCATGGTGGCTTTTTCTGAAATAACGACAGCGGCGGTAGAGTTGTTCTGCAAGACGGAACCGTCAGTGTATATGTGGGTGTAATTCCGGTACTTTTCACATAATAGGAGTAAGGTAAGCTGTTTAAGAGCCGGCGATGACATATCTACTTTTTTTCCGGACGCCAGGTACTGTCAGGTTGATCATTGGCTGAATCAGGCACCAAGGAGGAGTGGAAGGTCTCGCGGCAGGTGTGAAGCAAGATGGTATAGCCTCCCGGTGTACGGATACCATTCGGCAGAACAAGGCGTGTGGTCTCTCCGCAGGTAGAGAGGCTAGATGGTGGCTAGGAGTACGTGCTAGGTGCCTTACGTGCATTCTTATTGCTTCAACGGCGATGTGGGTCTTTATGAGGTGGTCTCTGGCGATTGCAATAGTTGTTCACCTAGTCTGGACACCTGGGCATGCGTCTCTCCCTGGCAATGAGCGCGTTCATGCGGCAGCCCGAGGCCTAACCCTCCAGGCACCGGTGGAAGACCAGTCCAACCCAGACAAGGTGGAAACGATACCGCTTACATACACGCATATACTACAACACCACAGACTATCCCGTAGAACATTCCCTCCACCACACGTGAAGCTAAACCGTGCAGATGCAGCCGCTTGGCGTGAGCTCCAAACTAATACGTTCCCCAGCCTTGCTCTCCGCCACACTTTTTACCCTAGCCAGTACCCCGACAAATGTCCTTTCTGTGGTGGTCACCCAAACCTCTACCATTCTACGTAGTAGAATTTTGGTGAATATGACTCTGAGCAAGCTCGACTGAGTAATGGTGGGATATGGTTATTCGAGTTTATGCAGTAATACTTGTAAGTGCAGACTCATTAGCAACATTGCCTCCATCTTGATGGGCAATACCTACGCCTCGTGATGAGTCTGCACACTTTATGAGCTGTAGACATGCAAGAACCCACCCACACTTTAAAAGATACTATCATTCACACGAAGGAATGCAACCGGCTGACTTCACTGCACAATTTTGATCTGCTTTTGTTTAATGTGCAATCTACGACTTATAAAAACCAGATGTCTGCCTGCTTTTCGCATTATTGCATGTGTTTTACAGGAAGTAGAGACAGAGAAGCAAGAAAAGGCAAGGATGTTTATGGCTAAGCAGTTTGTTAGAGTACTGCGATATGTTACAAGCAGCATAAACAAAAGTAATTCGATGTACTGAAGTAAGCGAAATGTGCAATTACCTTTTAATGTAAGGGTCAATACAGATGCAGTAAGGATACAAAGTCGGCAACACACAGGAAAAGAACTAGAGCTGTCTTAGCCCTAGATCTAACAAAAGCCTTTGACAACATTAATCATGAGGCAATCATGATTGCATTGGAGAAACTCAATGTCGGACGCAAGACATACAACTATATCAAAGCCTTCCTCTCCGACAGGACTGCCGAACTCCAGCTAGGCTCCGTCGCATCTTCCATATTGCAACTTGGCAGCAAAGGAACTCCACAGGGATCAGTACTATCCCCCTCACTATTTAACATTACTCTTATACCGCTAGCTACCGCACTTAGCACAATCCCTGGTTTGAGACACTCACTATACGCTGACGATATCACCCTCTGGGTTAATACCGGAAGTGATAGTGAGATCGAGGAAACACTACAAGCAGGAGCAGATCAAGTGTCATATCATGCGAATCAAATAGGCCTGTCATGCTCCCCCCAAAAGTCAGAACTTCTGATTATAAGGGCTCAACCACGAGCAAAGACACCTCACCCGGACATCAAGGTGATGGTAGATGGCACGTACGTACAAGAGGTGCAGACCCTTAGAATTCTGGGGATGCACGTACAAAACAACGGAAAGAACGCATTCACCCTGAGCAAAATCATAGGATGCGTTAGCCAAACAAACAGGCTAATTAGACGAATAGCAAACAAGCATAAAGGCATGAAGGAAGCGGATCTCAGGCAACTTGTGCAAGCTTTCGTCCTGAGCCGCATAGTATATTCCCTTCCTTACCTGCACCTCTACCCGGCTGAAAAGAAGAAAATCGATTGCCTAATTAGACAGTCATACAAATCAGCCCTTCACCTCCCTAGATACACGGCTAATGAGAAGCTCCTTGAATTGGGAATTCACAATACCCTAGAGGAGCTGGTCGAGGCACACAAGCTAGCCCAACTGGAGAGGCTATCCAAAACTCAGGTAGGAAGACACATACTGGAGGACCTGGGGATCCGATACGGATCCACACACACTTCAATATGTAAACTTCCCCTAATATACCACAGAAATTTAAGGATAGACCCAATACCAAAAAAACATGCATCCTGAACATCACAAAAGACAGAAGGAGAGCAAGAGCTAAAGCTCTACATAAACACTACGCGGGTCTGCAGGATATAGTCCACGTCGACGTTGCGGAATACCCAAGTCGAGATGCCTTCTCTATGGCATAGTCAACAATCAAGGTCAGGCCCACTCCGCAGCAACAATTTGTTGCATGCATGCAGAGGAAGCAGAAGAGGCAGCTATAGCTCTGGCTATAAGTGGCACCACCGCGGAAATCATTTTTAGCGATTCCAAAACCGCAGTTAGAAACTTTGCCAGTGGCAAAATCCACAAACCGGCCATGCAAATTCTAAACAAATATCCACCGCCTGATCGCCAGATTCAAATCATCTGGGTCCCAGCACATTCCTCGAACCCAGGAAATGAGGCTGCCCACAATTATGCCCGAGGTTTCGTCAGCCGGGCGGTGGAAGGCCTCGACCTGGGTTCAGCGAGGGATCGCATGGTGACATTCCATGAAATTACTATGCACTACCACGAAGGCAGACAAAAATACCCCCCTCCGCATAAATCACTGAATGAACTGCAACAGGTGACCTGGAGACAGTTGCAGACTGGCTCATTTGCCAACCCTTACAAATATTCACTAATATATCCGGGCTGCTTCTCACCTAAATGCAAGAACTGCGACGCCTATAAAGCGGACTTGACACATATAATGAGCGACTGCCCCGGGCTGAAACCTAGGGCGGAACTCGAGCTTAATAACACTTCAGACTAGGAGGTAGCGGTGTCCAGCTCGGATCCCGCGGTTCAGCTGCGGACCGTCAACTGGGCTTTGGAGGTCGCCGAAAGTCAAGGGCTTACGGCCACCTCACGCCGCCTAGCAGAAGAAACCCAGTAATTTAAATAACTCTGCATCTGACGAAAATAAAGTTTTCCCGCCTCCTCCTTGGTTTTATTATTCAGGAGAAAAATGATGCATCAGAAAAATGAGAAAAAAACTGTTTAAATATTGCTTAGAAAACAAATTGACAATACTGTTTATTCCCAGTCAAAGCGTTAAATATGCTATTGTAGAACATTCATTATGATATCGAGTTTGCACGTTCGCTTTGCGTCTCGCAGCGGAAGTAACAGAACCTTGAAATGCGATAATTCATTGGGGAAAATGCGCATGAAAGCCCTAACCAACCGACTGCAACAAAATGGTCGCGCGTCTAACGTGACCTATTGACCATAGCAGTCCGAAGTTGCATATTCTTTAAATTGTCCCGTCCGTAAAAGCATACCGCGATAGAACTGTGGCGTTTTCGCATATCGCGAGTTGTCTCCAGAACCAGAAAATTGGGACGACATCCGAAAGCCATGCCTTCCAGTGAGGGACAACTATAGTATTTACCAATTCGCAGTGCGTGTGAATAACGGAAAATCACGCAAAAGAACGTACTATCCCTAAGCCAACGTAAAAAAAAGCGCGCCAGATTAGCAACGTAGCGTGTCAACAAACGCATGGAAATCACAGAACCAAATCGGACGAGTTTTTATCTGCAGTGTTCACGTGTCGGTGCTGATGTTACGTACCGATTGCGCAATCCAAGGGTCCACTCAATTAGTTGCACTGTTCGAGGCTTGTTGAGCCAATATTTATAGAAAAAAAAGCATCTATAAACGTTGCGTTGAGCGACCGCCGCCATTTTCCAAAACAGACCGCGAAATACCTCTCGGCGCAATTTCGACGGAAAATCGCAGCGATTGCTGCGACGTTTCGACGCTGCGACCAACCGGTTGGTCGCAGCCGAACTTCTCAGAATCAGCCCTGCGACTGCGATTTTCGTCGCATGCGACGGAAATCGCACTTCCTGTGCGAAAATCGCACTGCAAAATCGCACCATGTGAAACGGCCTTTAGTCAATGCTGGCAAGATGTACCGCAAGAAGCCGAGAAAAAGTACTCTGTGTAGTCGAAGCATAGCGCTTGTCGACATTCCCCAGGTCTTTCCAGCGAAGAATTTCAAAAGGTGACCGGGAGCACCGGGAGCAAGCGTCCGTAGGAGCGAGGAGACGATCCGACGGGTGTCGCAGTCGACCGGGAGCGAGTGCGTGCGACGCGTGGCCGAGGCGGTCGTAAACGCAGGGGTCCGCAACAAGTGTGACCATTTTCCGAAGACGTACGAAGAAAAGGCAGCCGTGAAGGAGGGTTTCCTTCGGCCCGGCGCTATTCCCGGCGTGATCGGATGCACGGACGATGGCCTCATTGCCATTATCGCACCCAAGGGTGAGCGCAATACTGCGTTCATGTCTCGGAAGGGCTACTACGCCGAAAACTGCATGTTCGTAAGTATACGTCATGTTCTCCAGTGCTGCTCATTCTTTTGACAGTTGTGTTGCACTTGTCAACGCGGACTTTATCCGTTCACACTTTCCGCAGATCTGCGACGCGGACATGAGTATCCTGACCGTGTATCCCATGCGACCGGGGTCAGATCACGACTCATTCGTCTGGTGGACGACATGGCTGCGCCGGCGGTTCCAGGCGGGGCGCATCGCGAATTCCGGTGCATACCTCATCGGTAAGACAGAGCATTTTTTGTCGCAATCACGCTTCATTAGCGAATAGAACGCCATGTCCACCCCAACACAAACTTATCACTAAACATACACACGAGTAAGTGCCTGCCTAAGTAGAAAAAATCAAACCAATTAGTGCTAGCACTGACAATTTTAAAGGTGTTAAGTTACAAGCATGCTACCAAGTACCTGCCAGGAGCAGAAGAAAGCAACTCGTATTAGTGCTACTACTTTATCATTGGTAGCACCAGTAAGTGTTGATTTCTTCATCTTCAGGGGGGCACCGAGTAGTACTCTTGTAATTTGGTTAACAGTTTGTGTCAGGGTGGACATGCCCAACTCGTGCTCTTACTTGGGATTCACGACAGTGTGAGTCTCCTACGTCTGAACCCTACCTTTGTTGAATGATGCTGTAACTTTCCTCAATTGTCAACTTGCCTCTCGTCAGAGCAGTGCTCAGTGTACCATTTCCATTTTCATGCAGGTGACAGCGGCTACCCCTTGGATCCGTGGCTCCTGACCCCGGTTCCCGGCCATCCTCCTATGCAAACAGCCGAGGGGAAGTACAACACAGCACATGCCACCTTGCGTTCCGTAGTGGAGAGGTGTATTGGGCTCTTGATGAGCCGTTTCCGCTGTCTGCAGCGGTACCTCACCGTCCTCTACGAGCCAGAACGTGCTGCCAACATTGTCGCTGCATGTGCTGTGTAGCACACACAACCTTCGGCTGTCTGAGGGCGACGAAGACGACGATGATGAAAGTGATGACGACAGCAGCACCAGCAGTAGTAGCGAGCTCGATAACAACGGCGACACCATACCACATGGTGTGCCCCAAAACAGCAGGTCTGTATTGAATTATCTGAGAGGGCGGGCTGTCCGAGACAGTGTAATCGGCATGTTCGACACAACCCGTGCGCAGCACATGTATTACTTAAGGAGTGTTTGGCTGCATTTGCGACGTCAACAGCATTGTGAGCATCGCTAGGTGCATACACGCTGTTGTATCAGCAAGGTGTGGTGGTCTAACAGATACGAAATAATTGCATTGTGCATTTAATGCTGTGAAATTGCTGACAAAACATTTTCCATACTCAGTTGGATGTCTACGTAATGCAAAGCATTAACGATTTGTAGAGAAATGTAAAAGTTGTGTAGTCAAGGGTTATGTAGACCTTACATTTATAATAAGTAAAACAGACTATATAGTGGTAACATATAAGATTGAAAGCAAACTAAAATTAAGTGGCTTCTAAAAGCGTGTTTGACATTTGCTTGCTGCTGCTGTCATGTAGATGCCCTGTGTGCCATGGATGTAGCGTGCAGTTTTGTTTTGTAGCCTTTTTTTCTTACTGGTATCCCTGACAGTTCTCTGCTCCCCTTACGTAATGAAGGACATTAGCGTTCGTCTCCTCGCTTTCTACTCGGCCAGTGAAGCTCACAAAACCCAAAATGCACATTGCACATCACACCTTCTGCTCCATCGAATGTGCTGTTACACGCACACCTTCTAGGTCCTGCACCCTTTTCTCTCGCAACAACCGCAAAATTTCCTGAAAATGCTGTCAACTGGTCATCCAACATGTCAAGCGGTGTGGCTGCCATGAAGTGTGTTCACGTAGATTTCAGCCAAGTGCCCTCACTTGTAAATAGTAGAGTCATTAACTGAAATGTCACACAGTAATATTTTTATAGTGCAAGCTAGCACTGCAAATGTAGCAGTGACATGTAAATAAAAGCATTAAACAAAACTGCAACTTTCTTTATTCTTTAACCTACAGCCCTTTTTTAAAGTAAAACGTGTTTATGCACACGTCACATGCAATAGCAATTACATTAAAGAACCGTGAAAATCATCAGGCTGCAGTAGTAGAGACATGCAGCATATATCACATCACCTTGTATAAATATCACATCCCCTTACACTTGCATCTAAAATATCACAAGTAACGGCACGCATTCTTTCATAAAACTACTGTGCATACCATAGTTACACAGAAATATCATCCAGTTTAAACTGCACCAGAAAAGAATACACAGGTGCATAAATTATCACGCACCAACAGAACCATATTTATTACAGCCAGATGTGTAAGGACACCACCACATGTGAAAGGAACATGCTGTTGTGGAGTTACAGAAAAAAAATCGTACTTTGATATTCACAAATATACAAATGAAATGAAGGAGTATAGGCAAGGGATTCTCATCACATTTTTGTGTGTGTGTGTTCATAATTTGCTTTCAATGTTATATTAAGGTCCGAATTCTCCCGCCTCTCAAGAAGTGATCGGCACTATTTGGTGAGACAGGATGAAATTGTGGTGTGGCCTCATGCGCACATTGACATGACAGCAATCAGGCGCCTGGAAATTTCAATGCCACAGTCAGAATGCTCGCACCACCAGGCTTACTGGCACTTGTGCAGGTGAGCCTGGTGCCGTGGACACGCCTATTGCTGCAGTATCAATTCAAGCATGAAATCATGCTGCATCTGCTATGCTATTTGTGGTTGCACTAAAGGGTGACATAAGCAATTGGTTGTTGCAAACCAGCAATAGTCTGACTTCATATCATCATTACTACATCAGTGAATTTTTCAAAGTGATTAAAAAATGTGATGAAAAATTCCTTGCCTATGCTTCTTTAGAAGTCGGATCGCGCTTGGTCGTCTGCTTCGGTTGTCGTCCCAAGCATGAACATGGGAAAGATAAGACAGAGAGGCTTGATCAGGCGTGCAACGAACGTAAGGCGCGGGAAACCAGGGTAACCAAGCATTAGACGAAGATGGCTAAATCCGGTCATCACATGTGTTGCGCGGCTCTGTGGTATTCGAACACCGGGAATTCCAGTTCTGCCATGTTTTTCAGGTTTCCTAGTGACAGCAAGTAAGCGACTACTTTCACTACTAATTTCAAAGCGACTACTTTCACGAAATGACAAAATGGAACATATTCACCGGGAATATTGGTAATGAACAACCGTTCGCTATATTAATATTCTTCATTATAATTGCTTGGCACAGGTGCGTACGAGCGAGGTCCCAATGGTTTACAAAAGGAAAAGCAGCTTGCAATGTAAACGTGGCCGAAAGAAAGCGCTTCCTAAACACAGCACACTTCAGCGGGTTCTGCTCCGCGATTTGGCCAATGTCGCCGCCGGGCCAGCGGACCTGCCAGAGAGCACGAACCACGCTGTAAGATATATCTCTTTAGGTGGGGACACTTCTCGGCTTGCTTGCTAGACGTGATCGACCAGATAAAGTAGCAAGGGCGCGCGTCTATCGGGCGGTGACGGCAGCGGATACATATCGGCGAAACGACGCGAATTCAGTTAGAACGCAGGCGAGAGCGTGCGCCGACAAGGAACACGCGCATGCCCTCTCCCCGGTGACCTACTTTCGTGCACTCAATCATTTCGGATTTCCCGCGAATCGCCGGTTGCTATAACAACGGGAGATTAAACCAATAAAAAGCTTTCTGCGTTGAAGTTGCGTGGTACTGCCCATAGGTATCCGCTGCCGTCACCGGGCCGATCGGCGCGCGCCTTTGCTACTTTATCTGGTCGATCGAGTCTGGCGAGTGTCCTCACCTAAAGAGTATATATCTTACACCGTGGCACGAATACAGCCCGCTTGCATGCGAAGTGGGAAAGGAGGGATTCAGCGGCAACCCTCCTCCTCCCGGCTGTGCGCCCTCTCCCTCTATCTTCTGACCTCATCAGTGACGTCAATTGAGGCATTGTTTTGTTTGTGAATTATTTCCAGTAGGATATCCGGCAACCGCCAGTGGTGAAGGCGGCGCTGCCGCGGCGTATAGGTTAAAGTCCCTATATATAAAAAGTAGCGCCATTCTTAGATGATGCCGCCACCGCGCTCACCCCGGCGGTTCCTCCTCGCCGCCTCCTGTCGCCCCAGCCTTCTCCGCTCCCCCACTGGCCAATTCGTGTCATGTGGAAGCACGCGTTGCTCTTCTGTATATTTTTTTTCTTTCCAGCGCGCTCCGACCGCCATTCTCGGGCCTGTGCGACGAAAGTGCTGCTGTACGCACAAAGGGATCAAACGTGTTAGGGACAAGAACGTCGTTGTTATGGCATGCTGCTGCGCCTGAAGTTGCCGCAATCGACAAGGCGCGGGCTAAATGCTTTTTTTGTTTACCATCCGGCGAGCGCAAACGCCTGCTGCACGCTTGGTATTTGCGCCGTCTCGCAACGTCGCGTTGCTACTTCCAAAACGGCATTATTAAGACCAGTTACCGACTGACGAAGCAAAATCGCACCTCAATAAGTGCTCCGCAGGGCGCGATCGAAGTTTTCCTCGGATTTCCTCTGGTAGCGCGTTAGATGTCGTCTGCCACGGCAGGCCCGACGCAGGCGGCGCCACTGTCGATATCGCGCCTCGATCGCGCTGGTCGCGCCTAGCGCGATAGTGGAACGGAGGAGGAGGGAAGCGGATGGCGCTACTTTTTATATATATAGGGGTTTTAGTATCGGTATGGGATCGAGCGTCCCGAGGGAGGTATAGGGAGTTTCCGGCCCGTGGCTACAGTATCTGTAGCACGGTGTAAGATGTATACTCTTGAGTTGAGGTCCCTGGCGAGACGTGGTCGCCCAGATAATGTAGCAACGGCGAGCATCCATCGGCCCGCCGACAGCAGCGGATACCTATTGGCGGGACAACGCAACTTCAGTTAAAACGCAGGCGAGAGCTTGTGCGTACAAATAACGCGCAGATAACACAAGCAACCAGAGAACAGCGTCTGCAAGCGGCGTCGCGTCACCGTATTTGTTTCGTCAAGGTGATGCCCTCTCCCTCACGCTCTCCCGCCACCACGGTGACCTACTTACGCGTGTCTCATTTCGGATTCCCCGCGAAGCGCCGGTTGTTGTACCATAGGGAGATAACACCAATAAAACCATTTTCTGTCTGTGAATTTGCGTCGTACCACCGATAGGTATCCGCTGCCGTCACTGGGCCGACTGACGTGCGCCGTTGCTACTTTATCTGGTCGATCGCGTCTCGCAGTCAAGCCGAGGAGGGTCCCTAAATATCGAGCTTATATCTTACACCGCGATCTGTAACCGCCGGCTTCAAAGGGAGCAAACACATATGATCATCAGCTGAGTTTCAACGCCGGCAGTGCGCCGCTCGCGTTTTACCGCTAGTGTGCATGGATAAAGCCCCTCATTTAGACTGTACTAGAATACGGTTGAGTGGGACGAGCGGCTGGGGCGGCGCATTCATTGTAGTGAGGCACCTGATGTGGAAAAATACTGTGGCCCCGCTGCGATCGAAGTGAATTGAGTTTCATCAACACTCTAAAAACAGTTGCACCCTTTGGGGCTGTTGTGTTTGGCGGTCCTTCGGTACAAAAGGAGGCCGGCGCCGACTCAGACCCGCCAATCTGGCGCCCCTTTCTCGCGACCCAGAATTGTCACCTGGGACTGAGGGGTTAGCAGTTGGTCTCCAGGCTATCTCATGCGTCGCTAAACGGCATCGTCGCCTCTTCGGTGCGGTTCCGTGAATTACCAGCGCCGCCCGAACCACGACGAGGCCCGGCGTCGATTGCGACGCGCCAAACTGGCGCCCTTTCGAGACAGCCACCCTGGTTCCGCGAACTGACCGCTATGGAGAGGCGAATCTTGAAAGGGGCCAGTGTCTGGCAATCCCGGGGGAACGACATCAACGTTCGGTTCCCAAGGTGTCAACCGCTGCCTGTGTTCGGGGGCGACCTAGCAAGATTGGAGGCGGAGCCCGGCGGGAAACGACGACACATCACGTGCGGGATATGGCTACCTGTCCAAAGGCTGTCATTGGCTAAAAGAACTAAAGTGTATTCCCTCGTCGAGTGAAAGAGGGAAACGGAAGGGATAAAACAGGGGACTTGAGTGTTGTGGACAGGCTTGACCATGTAGAGACGCTCGACCATGTAGAACGCTCGGAGATGTAAACGCTAATACATGCAAAGATGTTAGCATGTATAGACGGCTCCAATATCATGGAGCCCTTACTGGAAAATACCATGTACAGTGTATATAAAACAGTTTTCTAATCTCCCTGGATATCTCCTCCTCTTGGCACCGGGCACGGCACCATACATGCAGCCTTCGTGGCCACTCGGACCTTCGGCATTCGCTACAGGGCGTATTTTTGCCACAGAACAATAATCGTCATCTAGGTCGCGGGATCAAATCCCGGCCACGGCGGCCGCATTTCGATGGGGGCGAAATGCGAAAACACCCGTGTACTTAGATTTAGGTGCACGTTAAAGAACCCCAGGTGGTCCAAATTTCCGGAGTCCCCCACTACGGCGTGCCTCATAATCAGCACTGGTTTTGGCACGTAAAACCCCATAATTTAATTTTTTTTAATAATCGTCATCTGACTTGCGTGGCTTTCCTTTCTTTAACGCTGTGCGCCCGGCACTTCTCGGTCACGAACGACAAGAGCGTTATCAGCGTGACACAGCGTTCTCGACAGGAAAGTAGCAAGGGCAGAGTTTTCAAGATAGGAAACGCAAGCAAGACAGATGACGATTATTGTTGTGTGGCAAAAATGCACCCAAAAGGATGCAACTGTTCTTAGAGTGAAGTTCGCGCCGTTAGAGCGAGCGCGCGCCGGCGCCAGTGCGTCTACCACGGCTACGACGTCACTCCTCTGGAATGCGCAGACCGGCGGCGGTGAGTCGCGCGCGGCGGCGGCGGAGTGCGCGAGAGGTGCCGGCTCCGGTGGCTCCGGTGCGCAAGTCGTGTGACATCACTGATCCTTGCGCATGTGCAGCACGGCTCTTGATGTGCCGCGCGAAACGGGCTTGGCTAGGCCAGTGTAGCTAACGCTACAAAAAATAAAACTGCAGCGCAGCATTCCATGCAAGTTTCTGCCTTCCTCGCGTAACAGAACGCGGAGTATTTGGTACGGGGTCATTTATTGCGGTCGCACCTCGAGCGCCGAAAACGGTTTTAGTTAGTCATTCAATATGCTAAGCTTTGGCCGTAAGCCGCACGTGGATTTTTTTTCCAGTCTTTACTTCAAAAAAGATTTAAAAAAGAAAGGAAAGAAAGAAAGCCTGCGCGGTAGCCTAATTAGTGGTTATATAGTGGATACGGCGTTGCGCTGCTAAACTGGAGCTCGCGGGTTCAATCCAGGTCGCGGATTTCGATGGGGACGAAATGGAAAAAGCACTCGTGTACTTCTATTTAGGTGCACGTTAAAGAACCCCAGGAGGTGAAAACTAAACCGGGTGCCTCGTAATCATATCGTGGTTTTGCCACGTAAAACCGAAGAACTTGTTTAAATAATAAAAAAATAAAAGAGCAGGGGGCTGCGTTCTTCGGCTTTTTCCTAGGGGAGTAAACAAAATAAATTATTCTTGAGTCTGATTTCCGAGAAAAACATGTTACGTTTATCCTATATTTCATACAGAAATGTAATGCCGTTCCCAAATGTTTGACCGCTCAACTCAGCAGCTTGTATATTATAAACAGCTGCTTTCAGTTATCCGGTGCACTATCATAACGACCATAATGAAGCATTTAAAAGAACGGCATAGCTCACATACACGTAAAGATATGTGCAGATCTGAGGCGTTCGTTGAAGGAGTGTGGTACCACATGGGGCAACCAGTTTTAATGGGTCGCAAACATGGTGAGACTGTCAAAAAATGTTCTCCTTGTCTGAATCAAGTTAGAAGATTTGCAGGCTGCCTCAAAACAGGGCGTTTATATTGAATGACAGCTAGGAACATGTTAAGTTAACTCGGAACTTGTTGTTAACTCGTGCCTTCCACCGTGTGGGAATTGACCTGTACGGGCCGCTACCGCTAACACCTGCTGGCAAACGATGGATTATTGTCGCAGTTGATCACCTTACACGCTATGCTGAAACAGCCGCTCTACCTGCAGCAACCGCCAGTGACGTTGCATCCTTTCTGCTCCATCGTTTCATTCTTCGTCATGGTCCACCTCGGGAACTGCTGAGCGATAGAGGCCGCGTGTTTTTGTCGCAGGTGGTTGAAGCTCTGCTTGCTCACCGGACCACCACGGCGTACCATCCTCAAACTAATGGGCTTACGGACCGTTTTAATCGAACCCTTGTTGATATGCTCCCCATGTGCGTTTCATCGGAGAATACAAACTGGAACATCATCCTCCCATTCGTCACGTACGCACACAATACGGCTACCCAAAGTACCACAGGATTTTCCCCGTACTTCCTCCTCTACGGTCGCGATCCTTCCCATACCATCGATACGGTTTTGCCTTATACACCAGGCGTGGTAGAAGGCACGGACAACACAACAAGTGTGCCGGGAGCGAAGTTCCGATTCGTAGCGTCGCCATCACGATTGGCTTTTTGTCGTTGTTGGTCGTCGGAGGTGAAATATCGGGCTAATTGACGGCATTCCTCGGCGTACCGGGCGACGGCCGAAACGGGAGCACACTCTGACGCGACTGGTGTATAAGGCAAAACCGTATCGATATAAAGGGGTGTGCTGAACAATTCAGATGGTAGCGTCTGTTCGTAACCGAGATGGCAGGTGACGCAGAGCAGGAACAGCTGGTTGCCCGAACGGCTCACACTCGTGCTCAGCACTGGCGAGCCGGCTGGCCCACTGGTTGCACTGCAGGCATTCTACAGACAATCTGGTTGGCCTTGTCCTTGTGCTCTTCTTCTTCATTACAATATATATATATATATATATATATATATATATATATATCAGATGGTTGTGCCTGCTCTGAATATTATTTCTGTGAATGAGAGTTTTCTGTGGAGTATTCACTAATAAGTGTGTCGGTTACTGCAAACACGTGCGCCTATTCCGGTCGGGAGTTTTCACTTATTCAATTAGTGCATTTAGAATATTTCTTATTTTTCCCCTTACATACATCGTGAATATATATGTCTATGTGCCCTTTGATTTCATTACCTAGAAATACATTGGTCCTTCTTCGCGCCACACAGTTAATAAACCTGGGTTATTTCCCTCTAATTAGAGATGGGTCGCTCAGGAGCGAGCCGGATCTTGTGAGCGGCTCTTTTTAAAGAGCGAGTGAGCGGTCGTTCAGTAAAAATGAGCGGCGGTTCTTTTGGAGAAAGGGAGCCGGTTCTCTCGCGTTCAGAGAGCCCTGCCGATGCGTTCCGTCAGAGCCGGGTCTTCTGCTGGGTGCGACTTCCGCGCCATCTATTAGCGGTACGAGAAAGCAACTGCCCTCCCGCCCTTCCTCGCAAGAGTCGCCTTCACCCTCTCGCCTTCGGCTGAAGAACGAAAGAACGGCCGCTCACTCACTGAACCACCGCTCCCTCGCTCTTCAAAAGAGCGGCTCAAAAGATCCGGCTCGCTCCTGAGCGCTCAGGAGCCAGCCGCTCTTTTCGCCACGGCTCCCTCGCTCTTCAAAAGATCCGGTTCGCTCCTGAGCGCTCAGGAGCCAGCCGCTCTTTTCGCCACGGCTCCCTCGCTCTTCAAAAGATCCGGTTCGCTCCTGAGCGCTCAGGAGCCAGCCGCTCTTTTCGCCACGGCTCCCTCGCTCTTCAAAAGATCCGGTTCGCTCCTCAGCGCTCAGGAGCCAGCCGCTCTTTTCGCCACGGCTCCCTCGCTCTTCAAAAGATCCGGTTCGCTCCTGAGCGCTCAGGAGCCAGCCGCTCTTTTCGCCACGGCTCCCTCGCTCTTCAAAAGATCCGGTTCGCTCCTGAGCGCTCAGGAGCCAGCCGCTCTTTTCGCCACGGCTCCCTCGCTCTTCAAAAGATCCGGTTCGCTCCTCAGCGCTCAGGAGCCAGCCGCTCTTTTCCGCCACGGCTCCCTCGCTCTTCAAAAGATCCGGTTCGCTCCTCAGCGCTCAGGAGCCAGCCGCTCTTTTCGCCACGGCTCCCTCGCTCTTCAAAAGATCCGGTTCGCTCCTGAGCGCTCAGGAGCCAGCCGCTCTTTTCGCCACGGCTCCCTCGCTCTTCAAAAGATCCGGTTCGCTCCTCAGCGCTCAGGAGCCAGCCGCTCTTTTCGCCACGGCTCCCTCGCTCTTCAAAAGATCCGGTTCGCTCCTCAGCGCTCAGGAGCCAGCCGCTCTTTCGCCACGGCTCCCTCGCTCTTCAAAAGATCCGGTTCGCTCCTGAGCGCTCAGGAGCCAGCCGCTCTTTTCGCAAAAGATCCGGCTCGCTCCTGAGCGCTCAGGAGCGGGCCGCTCTTTTGAAGACCGAGGGAGCCGTGGTTCAGTAAGTGAGCGGCGGTTCTTTCGGAGTGAGGAAGCCGATTCTCTCTCCTTGAATGAGCCGTGCCGAACCATTCCGTCAGAGCTGGGTCTTCTGCTGGGTTTCGATGTTTTTTTTTTATTTCTGACCGACGAAGGGTGGCCGGTGTGGGCCGATTCGCGCTACTGGTACTCGCTCGCAGTGTGTGGTGTGCGCAGCAGTCCCCTTGTTTCTTTGTGCGTCTTATGGTGGTGGCAACCGATGCCACCGAGGGGACAAGTAAAGAAGTCTTAATTGGCAAAGGATGGTACCGTTCGTTGCCTGCTGCTGTTCGAACAATGTCGCACGACTCTCACCGATCGCACATCGTGCGCTGGTCCAATAACACTTCGGAGATGGTCTTCCGTGTCTTTAAAGGGCCCCTAAACCATCTCAGATATTTTTGAACATTTCAAGTAAACGCTCATCGAGTTCAGAATGCCGTCACGATTAACGACGACAAACGCTGCAGCGCTACGCGCTGCGGGAGTACCGAAAAAAAAAAACGCCGTTCTCCTCCCCTCGCCTTTCCGGTGTCCCCAGCGGTCGTCACGATGTCAGCAGGGGGAATCTGGTGATGTCAACTGCGGAAACGATGTCCATTGGTTGAACAAGAACCTACGACTT
Organism: Dermacentor silvarum; assembly: GCF_013339745.2. NCBI lineage: Eukaryota > Metazoa > Arthropoda > Arachnida > Ixodida > Ixodidae > Dermacentor > Dermacentor silvarum. The sequence continues at coordinate 309,194,211 of NC_051154.1, forward strand.
CCGGTTAGTCTTCTAGCAGGTACGCGCGCTTTCTGATCTTCCTCGTCGTGTTGCTCGTTTGTGCGCCCTTGTGAATCGGTAATTACAGCCCGCAACGCAAGTGCCAAATCGCTCGCGTTCCAACACAGTCGTGCTTAGCGGTTTGATTAGCTGCGCGAACAGAGTGCGACAGTGTTGGCCTTTCAAGACATGCGCGCAACACAGGGTCTATAGCGGTACGCTTCGCATAACACGGGCCGGCCCCGCAGCAACAGCGGGTAGCCGAGAAGCGCTGAGTCCACGTTATACCGGCACGGTAACTCATCGCATTGCGTTTGCCATTCGCGGGCCGCCATTCGACAGCGGTTCTTGCTCGCAAACGGCGAGATTTCCTTGCCGTACGTAGAGGGGATGCGACCGGGACTCATTTGTGCGGCAGATTCACCGCCGCTGATCGCTCGACGGCGCCGATATCTTCGCTAGGCCTTTTCTGGTTCCCTTCAAAGCTAAAACGGACGGCGCTTTGAAATGAAATACCGACGCTCACAAGCCGCAATATTTTCTTATCGTTGTTATCGCTCTTCGCAATACTTGTACACAAAGAAGAAAAATACGCTGATATTAGCGGCGCCGTCGGCTGCGATGCGAGCACAGCCGAGCCCGTCGTCTCGCGGCTGCAGCTGATGTTTTCGTTGCCGGTGGCGGAGGCGCGCAGGTTCGCGGTCGTCGATTGGGCCATTGATAGTGCAGCGGGCGGGGCGCCGGCCGAACTGCCGTCTACTTTGGACACCTCTCGCGCGGCAGACGTTCTACGGCATTGGCGGTCGGTTCACCGTCGGTATATGTGGCGCTAGCGTGGACGTGACCGGAAGTATGCAGTGTTTGGGAAGCGCGTTGGCGATGACGTATGTCACGTGACCTTTCGAGAAGCACTCAGCGAGGAGGGGAGACCAGCCGATGAGGAGAGCAGCGAACAGCGAAACGAGTGAGGGCTGTTTTTCGGTCATCAAACGCGTGTAACTCCCCTATTACGGCACCATTTCGAAAAATTCCCGTGGCTACGTGTTTGTTGTACACTCGTGCACAACTGCAACACCAGAACTAAATTTCGACCTCCAGGTGGTTTAGGGGCCCTTTAACGACAAGAGGTGAACGTACAGTTTACGTCCTGGTCTTCATTTGTGCTAATTAGTGGTCATGAAAATGTCGCCCATGACATGCACATCAGTGCATTTTTTGAGCGTGTATCATTAGCACGTCAATAAAACGAGGCCAATGATCTGTTGTGTTGTAATAGAACTTCATTTCTCTTTTTTTTATTTTTTTATTTTTTTTGTCCTGGTGCATGATGGCATGATCGCCAGTATCGCGCGTGCACTCGAGAGAAAAAAAAAAACGAAATGTACGTGCGGCAGTTTTGTGGATCTTTCGTATGATTTTTGTATTGTACTTCAAGAAATGATTTCTACATTCATTTTGCATGGTGAATAGCTGTAACGCCATGCATACGCCGTGCATACGTTACAGCGTATGTGAATAAATGAATAAAGTTGAAACATAATGTACGGTCATTTTGTGTTCTTAGTTTGACAAAAGTTGATTTTAAAGTACCCTCAAAAACAGACAAGCTTCTGTAATGACGATGAAGTTACATATTTTTTTTTCTGAAAAGAGTACATCACATTCTGCCTGTCACAATATCATAAGCGTTTTATCCCCAATATCAAAAAAGAAAGCTTCACAACAACAAAAAACTCACACTTTTAATATATGTAAAAATATTCTCTAAACATAGCTAAAAATACAAATAACGCGGTTATTAAATTATGCATATATCGTTTTTTTTCAAAGCCGCATAACTATATAATATGCATAACACAGGTTATAAGTTTAAGTGAACCGGTGAGCCGATCAAATGAACCGGTTCATTTCAGTGAGCTGAGCCGTTCGGAGCCGCTCACTGAAGTGAGCCGTTTTGCCCATCTCTACCTCTAATATTGTTTTCTTCGGTCATTGTCCCTGATCAATTCCACCAACAAGAAGCGCGCGTAAAATAACACGATATCAATAATAAAATTTTCTTACGTAGCATTCATGTTGCAGAGATACCAGTTACTTTTAGAAGACAGTGGTAAAAACATCAGTTCACCTGGCTAAAACTACATTTGGTACCGGTCGTCAAGAGTCATGGGTGTACTAAAAGCAACTAAAACATTAAAAAAACTTGGAGGACGTTTAAGTTTCGCTTTTAAGAGTGGAACGCGATAGCATTCAAAGATCCCTGACTGCTTCTCACGCTTCCCGACAATTGCAGCTTAAGCAACCGTCATGGTTACCGGGAAACACTGGCGGCGAACGCAAAGCACGAAGGCGAGCTTTCTGGTCGAAATGCGGCCTCTTTCGTGGGGCGATCCCGGAGATATTGCACAGCCGCGGCAAAAAAAATGCCACAATTTTCAGGTTTCCGTTTTTGTTTCGTACTTTTAATATTTCAGTCTGAGAAGATTTAGCATAAAAGGCATGCGCTGTGGGTGTTTTGTTTCATAACATTTGTTTGTGGATTGTCATTCTCAAAATTCCGAGGAATAGCATTGCCAAAAATACAAGACAAGGTATGAGCAACATTAACGATAGAACATGTACACGTACCTTAATATATTGGGAGGGCCTGCGTGGTAGGGGATGATATTCTCCGCCACATCGCACGCCGGTTGCCTACACCGTTTTTATTGCGATAGCAATTATATGGACACTCCAAAGCAGATTTCTGCCGTCGGCGTCGCCGTCGCCGTCGCCGTGAGGTTCCGTATGACGTCAATGGAGATGAAATCATCGCCGCGCGCCGCCGAACGCTGTATGTGCGAGTAAAAGGGCGCGAGGGACGCGCGCTTTCACGGGGAATGAACGCACGGCGGAGAACAAACGCGCGTTCTGTGCCGTGCTCCCTTAAGGGCTGCAGAAGTAGGCGTCTCTTTCCTCCTTTACAATCACCATATATGTAGAGCAAACACGCCTTCTTCTGACGCACGAAAGGCCGTGGGGAGGGGGGGAGGGAAGGGAGGGGACGTTTAGCTGCGGCACCAAGTGCCTATTTATATCAGAGACTCCGGCAACAGTCACCAACGCCGCACGCATTTTGTGCGAACGCGGGCAAAACGCCGATGGCTCGACAACAGTTCTGCGTGTTGCCGGTGCTGCTGCATGTCCAAGTTTATACAGCTGATAAAGCTACTATCATTACTCCGTATAGCTCTCTACAAATTTGCTATCGCAATTGATGCTTCGCCTTTCAGGTGAAACTGCGACAACTTTTTTCTGCGACACGGGGCCCTTAACGCTAACGCTTTAAAAATGTACTGCACAGACGTTCTGCTAGAAAAACTGGGCGTCCGCCAGCGTCGGCGTGGCGAACGCGCGCTAGCGAGCAGACGACGCCCTTGACAACGACAGCAAAATTGAAGACGTCGCGTTGTATAACCCATGCCTCAAGTATATATGTTTGTCAAAATTGTGTAAACAGAAATTTGCAGTTGAAATAAAGCACTATTTTAAGAGCGTACTATGTGCAATCGGCCTCGGCGTCCACAGCGAAAGTACGTTAAATATGCTCCGAGCGCGTCTCCGCCCCTAATCCAGTTCGCTCGCAGCGCCCTCGCACAATTTTTCCACACGCGGCTGAGGGCTCAGCAGGAGACCGCCGTTCGGCCCACTCGACCATTGTCTGGTACACTCTACCCTCAATTCTACCTGAATCTTACCATGGCAACCGCATTTCGATGAGGGCGAAATGCGAAAACACCCGTGTACTCCGAGTTAGGTGCACGTTAAAGAACCGCAGGTGGTCCATATTTCCGGAGTCCCCCACTACGGCGTGCCTCATAATCAGATCGTGGTTTTGGCAAGTAAAACCGCATAATCTAATCTAATCTTACCACAGTAGCGCCATTAGATCTTGCCGCCACCGCGCTCGCCCCTGCATTTCTTCCTCGCCGCCTCCTGTCGCCCCAGCCTCTTCCGCTCCCCCATTGGTCAATCCGTGTCACGTGGAAGCGCGCGTTACGCTTTTGTATATTTTTTTCTTTCTAGCGCGCTCCGACCGCCATTCTTGGACCTGTGCGAAGGAAGTGCTGTACGTGCAAACGAATCAAACGCGTAAAGGAGAAGAACTTCATTGTGATGGCGGGCTGCGGCGCCTTCAGTTGCCGCAACCGACAAGGCGAGAGCAAAAAGGCTTTATTGTTTCGTTTTGTTTTGTTTACCATCCGGCGAGCGCGAAAGCTCGCTGCACACTTGGTAATACGGCGTCTCGCATCGTCGCGTTTCTGCTTCCAAAACGGCATTAGCGAGGCCAGTTACAGACTGAAGAAGCAAAATCTCGCCTCCGAAACTGCTCCGCAGGGCTCCAACGAAGCTTTCCACGGATTTCCCCTGGTAGCACGTTAGCCGTCTGCTGGTACGACAGGGTCGACATTGGCGGCGCCACTGTCGAGATCGCGCTGGCCGCGCCGAGCCAACACAACCTAGATTATTGAAGACCTCCCCACGCCAGAGTGACGTCACAGAAGTGAGATCACCCTGGTGGTCGGCTTCACTGCACTGCAGATGCTTGTATCGAGTTACATAGCTGTTCCTTCGCGCGCAAAGAGCCCGTGAACTTAAATTTACTCCTCGAAATGCCTCTTAGGCTATAGGTTGTAAGTAAAACCAATTTCACTCATTTTCTTTCCTCTCTGATGAGTAAAAAGTGCTTCCGCGGAGCAAAGGCTTACCACCTACAAACCACCGTCCCACTTTTTTTTCAGAACGCGTGTATTACTGGTAACACGTTGTGACGGGATTCAGAAAAGTATTCTGAACTTGTCTAATGCTGCAATCTGCAATATCATATTTTAACCTAACTCTAAAATATACAAAAACAAATGAAAGAAAATTTTTCGTTCATACGAATATAGTGTCATTTTATTTCAAAATGAATATGGTATGCAAATATGTACAAACAAATAATTTTTCATTCTAACATATGACACTTTGAGCTACCAAAAAGCACAAATTTTAAACGAGCATTTAATAGAAATATGTACAAACAATTCATTTCACATGTTAACTACAGTGCCATGTACTACTAAATTCAAAGATGTTATTATCAAATATTACAAAACAACATATCAATATAAACACGGCCTGCAAACGCAGCCAAAAAAGGTTAGGATTCCCGTGTCTTCCGCTTTCGCTTCTTTTCTTGTTTGCTGGCCGTAACCTTGTCATTTTTCTGCTAACACAGATTGCTTGATGAAAACGTTAGCAGCTGCACTAAAAATGTATTTCATGACAAGCCGTGGTGAATGTCCATAATCACACGTGTCAAAGTCTTATTTGCTTTCAATAAGGGACGATATCAAGGCAACAAGAAGCTCTTTTTGCTTTGGACAATCGTAGAACTTGGTGGCATTTTTTTCACTTACAATCTGCCCAAGGACGGTGTCCATCGTCAACACTGCAGGCACAACCACAAGCTGAGGAAACATGAGGCAACCTTTCGTGGCAGAGGCCATAAGTGCGAAATCATTGTTGCCAAAACTCCGGTTTTCTAGTACCAGGTTCTCTTTCCAATATTTACACGGAAGCTTCTTTGTAGCTGCATATGAGCAGTAACGAGCCACACGCGTAATGGCGGGGAGCATCGTCTGCTTCTTTGCAATATCTTGCTTTCTTAGAGCAACATCAAAATGCTTCAAATCTTGTAGGTCGTTAACAGAACGACAAGGAGTGAGCACATCTAGCTGAGGGAGTTCGGGGAGCTCAAGCACATTCTGCAATTTGAGCTTGTGCTCAGATTCGTATACCTGACGCATAGAGACGTGGTACTGCGCTCCTGACAATTCCCGATATTGTTCAAATCGGTCTTCAAGGCAATCGGTTTGGAATTTCCCCAGTAACACGTATGAAAATCCGAGCTCTTCAATGCAGTAGCGTGTTACCTCCACAAGTGCATGCGAAGTGTGGCGGAATCCACTGTGTGTTTCGCGTGTCAGATGACCTGCATCGGGCTTTAGACTTTTCCAATAATCTAACCAGTCAATTACACTGTGCAGGAAGTCGAATTGAGGGGAAGACAGACTTCTGACAGACTCTTAAAAGGTATCACGCAAGCGCTGTCCTTTGTGAGGCGTCTTGACGTTTACAATGTTCCACCATGTCAAGATGATGCGAATAAATTCAGGTGTGCCTTCGGTATGTTGAAATTTAGCTAATTTGGAACTGGTCAGTGCGGCAGTAGTAGAAATGTTAAATATCTTCAGGACGAACTTGCCATTTTGGCGCTCCAAGTTAGATGGATTTAATGCTTTTAAAGCTAATGTCGGGCCAACCGCGAGAGTTATTTGCATTCCTATTCATGTGTCTTCCTCAGAGTACCAAATTATGCTGTTAACACCTTCCCATTACTAGAAAGCTCAGTTATATCAGGAAAAAACATGCAGGTCCCTTGGTTGTGTTGATTAAGCCAGTTCTTACCTATGCACGTCAAAATTGTGAGCGCTTTCCAAGAGAAAGAACAAAAGTCTTGAAGGATCAGATGGGTGTGCATAGACAATATTAAAGTTTGGGGGATCACAAGAAAGGACATGGCTTTCCGGTTTATGGAGTTGTTATCAGAAATGAATGCAATCACACGAAGACCAACATTAGGTGCATAACAACATTCAGGCATACCGCTTCGATTGTTATTGTATTGAATGTATCGTGCATGTGTTGCACGTGAAGTTGCTTAAGCACGAGTAAGCCGACATCTACAAACCGAAACTTATTTACGTAAAACGTT
>NC_051154.1:309201109-309255204 GCF_013339745.2 Dermacentor silvarum
ATATACAACATATGCACAGTGGCGCCACATCAACCCAGTTCTGCCATACAAAAAGGCTGTCTCCTTATCTAACAAGTCGACCGAAGGTCACTAATGACAGAGATTCCCGGGGTGGCGATGTCGCCATTTTGTTTGAATATTCTCTAAGTGTGATGGGCGATTGCCCGACATCAAGGGAATCGAAACTATAATCGTTAAAGTTTTTTTTTAGATGAGCTCAATATTGTCACTGGGGGTTTTTATCGTCCACCCAATTCTTGTGACGAGTTTGTGAATCAAATGAATGAATTTTTGTGCATGTATAAAAGTAATGCTTGCAACTTACTATTAGGTGGTGATTTCAATTTTCCTATGGTGAATTGGGCAGAAGAGTTTCCTGATGCCCTCTCAAGTGCTTCCATACTTTTTCTTGACGTTTTATTGTTCCATGATCTGACGCAGTTGGTAAAAATGCCCACTCGTATTCAAAACGACTCTAGCACAATTTTAGATCTTTTTCTTGTTAGCAGAGGCATATGCCACCGTAGTCCAGATGTGCAAATATATGATGGCATTTCGGAGAATAAAATAGTGTATCTAACCATCCTGCTATGCTTTGTTAAGAAGTTCGATAAAGTTACGAGCATTGTATCTGTTTTTTCGCGTGCTAGTGACGTGGACATTCTAGACACTTTAGACGATTCTTTTTCTTATTTTTCAACACTTTTCGAACAAAATGACTGCACTGTCGACGAATTGTGGCACTTCTTCAAGGACATGGTGATAAAATGTATTAATAATTTCGTTCCACACAAGCGCAAGGTACTAAACCAATCAAACCCCTGGATGACGAAGGAAATCGTACGCCTAGGACGTAAAGTAAAAAAGGCGAGAAAACAACAAAAAACTAGACCGTCCGTGTCTGGCCTAAACAAGATAACTGAGATGCGCGTAAAGCTAAAAGACAGTTTGAAGAAAACGAAAGAAAAATATCAAAGCGAGGATTTGAAGAATTTCCTTCTAACGTCACCAGATAAGTTTTGGCGGTACCTTTCGCCCAAAAAAGTCCAGTTTCAAGCATAACGATAAACAACGAAGTAGTCAATGATAAGAGGGAAATAGCAGAAGCATTGAATGAATATTTCTGCTCAGTTTACACGTCTGATGATTACCTTACCCCCAATTTTGCCACTTGTTACGAAATCAAGCTATCGAGGATGTTTCTATCTCCGGAGAAGGCATACTGTCACTTCTTCTCAACTTAGATCCTAATAAATCGCCAGGGATTGATGCTATACCGAATGCCTTCCTTATCAGGTATGCTGAGCAGTGTGCCAAGTACCTGTGTTTGATTTTTAAAGCCTCACTTTCACGCGCTGAACTTCCAAACGATTGGAAGCATGCTAAGATCACACCAGTACCTAAAACCGATGATCACTCGCTTGTGTCCTCTTTCAGGCCTATTTCCCTGCTATGTTCTAATGCGAAAATTCTATAGCATATAATTTTTAAACATCTTAGCTTATTTGTTGAAAGGAATAACATAATTACCCCTCATCAACATGGTTTTCGGAAAGGATTCTCAACGGTAACCCAGCTCGTTGGAACAATCCATGACCTTGCGGAAGTGATTGATATGCATAGTCAGGTTGATATTATATTATTAGATTTTGAGAAAGCCTTCGACCGTGTGAGTCACCAGAAATTACTGCTTAAACTCAAACCAATTTTGAAAAACAATTCTTTACTTGCGTGGATAGCAGCATATCTTTCCATGGGAAGTCAATGTGTAACAGTGGATGGTGTAAACTCAAACTCTACGCGCGTGAAATCAGGTGTTCCATAGGGTTCTATTTTAGGGCCACTGTTTTTCCTGTTGTGCATCAATGATATCGTTCAAAACGTATCTGTAAAAATAAAACTTTTTGCGGACGACTGCATACTATATCAAGAAATTCGCAGACCGAGTGATCATGAATCTTTAAACACAGCATTAGCCACACTGAACACATGGTGTATAAATTGGCAAATTACAATTAATTACAAAAAAAATCAGTCGCAATGAGAGTGATGCGAAAAAAACAACCGTTTTTGTTTACACACCACATTGATGGTCATGCTCTATCGGAGGTCTCTGCACATAAATACTTGGGAATAATACTCACATCTGACCTAAAATGGAATGACCATGTCGAGTACATCGAAAAAAGGGCCATGAAAAAGCTTGGTTATCTAAGGAGGAGGCTTGGAAATGCCACGCCGGACATAAAACTTCTAGCATACAAGATATTTATTAGACCATCGTTAAAATACGCAGCAGTAGTATGGGATCCCTTTACTGCGTTCAACATAAAAAACTAGAAGGGTTCAAAGAAAATCTATCCGATATGTATTTAATAGTTATAGCTGGCAGACGTCACCCTCACTCCTCTTGCAAAGGGCGGAACTTGAACAACTACAAAGAAGAAGAAATACGGAAAGGTTGAAATTATTTTATTTGGTTTTTCATGGAAAGATTGGACTTGACAAGATATTATATATAAAACCCACATCTGAAAGTGCAGTGCGCTTTTGTCACTCTAAGAAAGTCATAGAGTTTATAAAACGCACTGATACGTTCAAAAATTCTTTTTTTCCAAGAACCCGTGAATGGAATTGTTTACCAGCTGATGTTGTAGGATATGAAACAGTTGATTTATTTATAAATTCACTGAGGAACCGATCCTGATTTTTGTTCCTGTAGTAAAAATTGTATATTGATGCATTTCATTGTAGAAAATGCAAGGTTTTTTTTCTGCGTGCAGTTACTTTTCAATTTTTTTTCGCTATGTCTTTGTGATGTTTTATGTTGCAACTTTTTGTCATCAAAAATTATGTATGCCCACTCCTGCTTAAGGCCTGGTACCCAGGCTAGCAGTATGGAATAAATAAATAAAAATAAAAAAACACACGTTTCACTATACCGACAGACACCCTCAGCCACAACAATCTCTCGCACTTTGTTACCTTAGTACTTTGCAAGAACAAATCAGGAATCATACACCACTGCGCAGCTGCATTCCGGACAATGAGGAGACAAGTGCCACGACCGCTACATTAAAAAAAAAAAAAAAAAAAAAAAACGTGTGGCCCGTTGCGTCGCGCCGAGATGGCGTCTCGGGCCTATTTCTCCTAGCGCCCGCTCTGGCGCCACAGCTCTGGTACAGCCGTAAAAGCGAAGAAGCGCTTCCACAACCGCGTTGGTAAGCGCGACAGTGACTCTAATGAGGCCGTTAATGACGTGTTTTATAGTTGCACATTGCAGGTTGAATTTTGAAGTGGTTAGTAGAAGTGCCGATTACCCCACATATGTGAAAAGTCTCCCCTAGGAGTGCCAATCTTTTGTAGAGTGGGCCTCAATGCTCTCCATGAAGGCTGCCCGCTCGACTCACCTGAAATGAAAAGAAGTACTCTATTACGAATAATCCGGAGTTGATTTACGTGTTTCATCAAGACGAAGCAGCGAGTGATGCAGGCACTGACGAGGGTGGCCAAAGGGCCCTGACGCGTTTTTTCCTCAAATTTTACTTTTCCTCTATCTCTCTGTTCTCGGCAATCTGACAAGTGTGGCAGGTTCTGCAGGTTAGTAAAGATGCATGACTTGAAATCAGTAGCGCGTAAAGAAACGGTGGCGAAATAAGATATGCAGAAATGACAAGCGCTTGTTCCGTGCAAGTTTCTTCCTTCTGCCTCCTGTTTTTTTTTTTTTTTTTTTTTTTTTTTTTTACGCGCTGCTCATCTTAGACCTTGCCCGTGTTTCTGATGGGCATGTGTCTCGCAACAGCTCCACTCACCCACGCGCTTGGCATGAAACTCATCTTGTTAGCCCTCTGTGCACCCTCCTTCGCCCAAGAAAAAATTTTGCCTACGTGCCTGGATGTCCGTTATTAAGTCGCGAATTGGAAACCACACATGAATGTACGTGAGCATGTGGACAATTTATAACTGTACGGGCAGGCGACAGAAGTGTGATATATAAGGCATTCCCGCAGGATTACGTCATCGTATAGACGGGCTTTTTCTTGCCTAAACTGGCCACTTGGTTGCTGATAAAAACGGCAGCTTTGCCTCCTCTTGCGCTTTTTGTAATGAGTGAACAAAAGCCTGAACGTCTTTGCTGTTTTCATAAGTTAAAAGGCGCTCCTTCATTTCATCTCGGTCGCCCTGCAATCCTTTCAACTGTTCTTCTTGACGAGCAACTTTCTTTTTCAATCTCTTCACTTATTTCTTCGACTCTTCCAAGACATGCGCAAGATCTAATGTGGTTTGGCAGGCTTGATCTGCAGGAAAGCCACGTTCTGTGCACGATTCTGAGGCCGACTGTGGAACGAGCGCTTCGATCTCGTCTGTCACAGGGTGCGATGAACCTTTGATCTTGGGGCTTTCTCCTGAGCTTTCAAATTCACCCACCTGCCCCAACTATTGCGCCATCAGCTGGATTCATTCGCCGGCGTGTGCTGGACTGCGCGTTCTTTTTTTTTTTTTGCATGTACTGCGGGTAACCGGGAAACACAGTCGGGACCGCATTCGGAATCAAGAGCCTAATCTTCGTGTTCTGTTTATAGTCATTCTCAGTAAAATGTAGTGACCACGTACGAGCGACCTGTCGCTTGGCTCCCACTTGCTTCCTTTCCCTGACGGCCTTTGGCAAGAAATATTCTTCAGCCACGCTTCACAACCCTGTAGATCGCAGGGGAATTCGTGGTACTTCACAGTAGCGTCTCTTCTCGCGTTCGAGTTGCACAGCGGCACACAACAGCTTCGCGGCATCACACCGCTAGAAAAAAACCGTCTGCCACACACGCGCACACCAAAGAACCGTACTCAAGCACAGGAAACATCAGGGAAGCTGCTCACACACACGATCACACAAAAAAGCACACGAGAATGCGCACGAAAAAGCACGCCAACACGCATAAATCCTGAGGCAACCACAGTGTAGCACGAACCGGCGTCTGCCTTGCGTACAACAGCAGTGGCGTCCTCACCCAAAACAGCGGCCGCAACTGTCAACTGAGCCGAGACGCGCTCGCCCACTGACGACGACGCGACGCAGCAGGCCGCACTTTTTTTTTTTTTTTTTTTTGATGTAGCGGCCGTGGAGCTGCGCTCAAATTTCGCATTAGGGAGTGTCGTAATCGTCGGTGAATTTTTTTTCAAATCTTGTCTCCAACAATAACGCAATCATAATTAAGTAAAAAGAAACATGCTCAATAATAAACTCGACAGGCATGCTACTTAAACTTAACAATTGTGTCAAGCGCGAAAGAAATAGTTGATCGAAATAGAGAATATTACTTAGAGCATGTGATGAGGTTCCTTGTTATGGTTTACAATTCGTGATGCACTTTTCAAATCGGCTCCAAAGCAATATCGTACGAGAAATCGTAACTATTCTTCGTAAACTGAAGTGGAAAGTATCTTTAGTACCAACGCCCAAGGACAGAAGGGAGGCGATACCACAATGCGCTAACCTTTATTATTTCCAGGAAACACCCGCATACTTAACCTATGCACAGTGGCGCCACATCAACCCAGTTCAGCCAATAAGCGGCAAATCTAGTGCTCATAAATTGACGTGAAAAGTATATTAAGCGCCAACGCAGAACGGCCGCTAGACACACACACACACACAAAAAAAAAAGAAAAAGCAGCGGATTGACGCGTCGCGTCGCCGTCAATGGGCGAGCGTGTCTCGTCTGAGTTGACAGTTGCGGCCGCTGTTTTCCGTGAGTATACGCCTTTGCTCCGGTACGCAAGGCAGACGCCGGTTCGTGCTACAATGTGGTTACCTCAGGATTTATGCGTGCTGGCGTGCTTTTTCGTGCGCATTCTCGTGTGCTTTTTTGTGTGATCGTGTGTGTGAGCAGCTTCCCTGATGTTTCCTGTGCTTGAGTACGGTTCTTTGGTGTGCGCATGTGTGGCAGGCGGTTTTTTCTAGCGGTGTGATGCTGCGAAGCTGTTGTGTGCCGCTGCGCAACTCGAACGCGAGAAGAGACGCTACTGTGAAGTACCACGAATTTCCCTGCGATCTACAGCGTCAGGAAGCGTGGCTGAAGAATATTTCTTGCCAAAGGCCGTCAGGGAAAGGAAGCAAGTGGGAGCCAAGCGACAGGCCGCTCGTATGTGGTCACGACATTTGACTGAGAATGACTATAAACAGAACACAAAGATTAAGCTTTAGCTTCCCACTGCGCTCCCGACTGTGTTTCCCAGTTATCCGCAGTACATGCAAAAAAAAAAAAAAAAACAAGAACGCGCAGCCCAGCACACGCCGGCGAATGAATCCAGCTGATGGCGCAATAGTTGGGGCAGGTGGGTGAATGTGAAAGCTCAGGAGAAAGCCCCAAGATCAAAGGTTCATCGCACCCTGTGACAGACGAGATCGAAGCGCTCGTTCCACAGTCGGCCTCAGAATCGTGCACAGAACGTGGCTTTCCTGCAGATCAAGCCTGCTAAACCTCATTAGATCTCGCGCATGTCTTGGAAGAGTCGAAGAAAGCAGTGAACAGATTGAAAAAGAAAGTTGCGCGTCAAGAAGAACAGTTGAAAGAATTACAGGGCGACCGAGATGAAATGAAGGAGCGCCTTTTAACTTACGAAAACAACAAAGACGTTCAGGCCTTTGTTCACTCATTACAAAAAGCGCAAGAGGAGACAAAGCTGCCGTTTTTATCAGCAACCAAGTGGCCAGTTTAGGCAAGAAAAAGCCCGTCTATACGATGACGTAATGCTGCGGGAATGCCTTATATATCACACTTCTGTCGCCTGCCCGTACAGTTATAAATTGTCCATACGCTCACGTACATTCATGTGTGGTTTCCAATTCGTGACTTAATAACGGACATCCAGGCACGTAGGCAAAATTTTTTCTTGGGCGAAGGAGGGTGCACAGAGGGCTAACAAGGTGAGTTTCATGCCAAGCGCGGGGGTGAGTGGAGCTGTTTGGAGACACATGCCCATCAGAAAGAAATACGGGCAAGATATAAGATGATCAGCGCGTAAAAAAAAAGAAAAGAAAAAAAAAACGGAGGCAGAAGGAAGAAACTTGCACGGAACAAGCGCTTGTCATTTCTGCGTATCTTATTTTGCCACCGTTTCTTTACGCGCTACTGATTTCAAGTCATGCATCTTTACTAACCTGCACAACCTGCCACACTTGTCAGATTGCCGAGAACAGAGAGATAGAGGAAAAGTAAAATTTCAGGAGAAAAGGCGTCAGGGCCCTTTGGCCACCCTCCTCAGTGCCTGCATCACTCGCTGCTTCGTCTTGATGAAACACGTAAATCCACTCCGGATTATTCGTAATAGAGCACTTCTTTTCATTTCAGGTGAGTCGAGCGGGCAGCCTTCATGGAGAGCATTGAGGCCCACTCTACAAAAGATTGGCACTCCTAGGGTAGACTTTTCACATATGTGGGGTAATCGGCACTTCTACTAACGACTTCAAAATTCAACCTGTAATGTGCAACTATAAAACACGTTATTAACGGCCTCATTAGAGTCACTGTCGCGCGTACCAACGCGGCTGTGGAAACACTTCTCCGCGTGTACGGCTGTACTAGAGCTGTGGCGCCAGAGCGGGCGCCAGGACAACTAGGCCCGAGACGCCGTTACGGCGCGACGCAACGGGCCGCATCTTTTTTTTTTTTTATGTAACGGCCGTGGCAGCTCTATACGCATTCATTTCGCGATATATTTGGCTGGCGCGCACAATCTGTCTCGCGCATCACGTTGCAAACGGAGCGAAGTGTGGCGCGACTGACTCGCTAATCGGCAGATCGTGAGAGGCAGTGCGCGGGTGACGCGTGGGCGCGATTCATAGCAGCCGCCGCAGACTGACCTCCGTTCATGCAGAGCTTCGTGTTGACAAGCTCGACGCATGCCTTATCGATATCGATGGCGTTATGGGTGAACAGACGACGCGCGCGACTCTGGCGCTTTCTTGGAGCGATCGTCGCCGCAGAAAGCTCCATGCTAAAACCCCTCTATATATGTATAAGTAGCGCTAACCACTTCCCTCCTCCTCCGTTCGACTGTCCCGCTCGGCCAACACCACCTAGAAAAGAGAAGGCCATCCCGTTTCCTCCTCTCAACAGCCTGACGTCACTACAGTGAGATCTGCGGCGGATTCAGGGAACGTTCTAGGTGGTGTTGGTTTTCCCCGCGTTCGCAGCGAACGCGCTCGGTGTCCGTGACTGTTGCCGGTGCCTCTGGTGGTGTTGGTTTTCCCCGCGTTCGGAGCGAACGCGCGTGGCGCCCGTGACTGTTGCCGGTGCCTCTGGTAGTGTTGGATTTCCCCGCGTTCGCAGCAAACGCGCGCGGCGTCCGTGACTGTTGCCGGTGCCTCTGGCGGCGGCTCAGAGGTTTTCGACCAGATCAGAACTGCATACTCGTCGAGCAGCGTCGGAAGTCTTTGATACCTTCTCGCCTCGCAACGTTTCTACGTAAATAAGTTTCGGTTTGTAGATGTCGGCTTACTCGTGCTTAAGCAACTTCACGCGCAACACATGCACGATACATCTACAATACAATAACAATCGAAGCGGTATGCCTGGATGTTGTTATGCACCTAATGTTGGGCTTCGTGTGATTGCATTCATTTCTAATAACAACTCTATAAACCAGAAAGCCATGTCCTTTCTTGTGATCCCCCAAACTTTAATATTGTCTATGCACACCCATCTGATCCTTCAAGACTTTTGTTCTTTCTCTTGGAAAGCGCTCACAATTTTGACGTGCATAGGTAAGAACTGGCTTAATCAACACAACCAAGGGACCTGCATGTTTTTTCCTGATATAACTGAGCTTTCTAGTAATGGGAAGGTGTTAACAGCATAATTTGGTACTCTGAGGAAGACACATGAATAGGAATGCAAATAACTCTCGCGGTTGGCCCGACATTAGCTTTAAAAGCATTAAATCCATCTAACTTGGAGCGCCAAAATTGCAAGTTCGTCCTGAAGATATTTAACATTTCTACTACTGCAGCACTGACCAGTTCCAAATTAGCTAAATTTCAACATACCGAAGGCACACCTGAATTTATTCGCATCATCTTGACATGGTGGAACATTGTAAACGTCAAGACGCCTCACAAAGGACAGCGCTTGCGTGACACCTTTCAAGAGTCTGTCAGAAGTCTGTCTTCCCCTCAATTCGACTTTCTGCACAGTGTAATTGACTGGTTAGATTATTGGAAAAGTCTAAAGCCCGATGCAGGTCACCTGACACGCGAAACACACAGTGGATTCCGCCACACTTCGCATGCACTTGTGGAGGTAACACGCTACTGCATTGAAGAGCTCGGATTTTCATACGTGTTACTGGGGAAATTCCAAACCGATTGCCTTGAGGACCGATTTGAACAATATCGGGAATTGTCAGGAGCGCAGTACCACGTCTCTATGCGTCAGGTATAAGAATCTGAGCACAAGCTCAAATTGCAGAATGTGCTTGAGCTCCCCGAACTCCCTCAGCTAGATGTGCTCACTCCTTGTCGTTCTGTTAACGACCTACAAGATTTGAAGCATTTTGATGTTGCTCTAAGAAAGCAAGATATTGCAAAGAAGCAGACGATGCTCCCCGCCATTACGCGTGTGGCTCGTTACTGCTCATATGCAGCTACAAAGAAGCTTCCGTGTAAATATTGGAAAGAGAACCTGGTACTAGAAAACCGGAGTTTTGGCAACAATGATTTCGCACTTATGGCCTCTGCCACGAAAGGTTGCCTCATGTTTCCTCAGCCTGTGGTTGTGCATGCAGTGTTGACGATGGACACCGTCCTTGGGCAGATTGTAAGTGAAAAAAATGCCACCAAGTTCTACGATTGTCCAAAGCAAAAAGAGCTTCTTGTTGCCTTGATATCGTCCCTTATTGAAAGCAAATAAGACTTTGACACGTGTGATTATGGACATTCACCACGGCTTGTCATGAAATACATTTTTAGTGCAGCTGCTAACGTTTTCATTAAGCAATCTGTGTTAGCAGAAAAATGACAAGGTTACGGCCAGCAAACAAGAAAAGAAGCGAAAGCGGAAGACACTGGAATCCTAACCTTCTTTGGCTGCGTTTGCGGGCTGTGTTTATGTCGATATGTTGTTTTGTAATATTTGACAATAACATCTTTGTATTTAGTAGTACATGGCACTGTAGTTAACATGTGCAATGATTTCTTTGTACATATTTCTATTAAATGCTCGTTTTAAATTTGTGCTTATTGGTAGCTCAAAGTGTCATATGTTAGAATGAAAAATTATTTGTTTGTACATATTTGCATACCATATTCATTTTGAAATAAAATGACACTATATTCGTATGAACGAAAAATTTTCTTTCATTTGTTTTGTATATTTTAGAGTTAGGTTAAAATATGATATTGCAGATTGCAGCATTAGACAAGTTCAGAATACTTTTCTGAATCCCGTCACAACGTGTTACCAGTAATACACGCGTTCTGAAAAAAAAGTGGGACGGTGGTTTGTAGGTGGTAAGCCTTTGCTCCGCGGAAGCACTTTTTACTCATCAGAGAGGAAAGAAAATGAGTGAAATTGGTTTTACTTACAACCTATAGCCTAAGAGGCATTTCGAGGAGTAAATTTAAGTTCACGGGCTCTTTGCGCGCGAAGGAACAGCTATGTAACTCGATACAAGCATCTGCAGTGCAGTGAAGCCGACCACCAGGGTGATCTCACTTCTGTGACGTCACTCTGGCGTGGGGAGGTCTTCAATAATCTAGGTGGTGTTGGCTCGGCGCGGCCAGCGCGATCTCGACAGTGGCGCCGCCAATGTCGACCCTGTCGTACCAGCAGACGGCTAACGCGCTACCAGAGGAAATCCGCGGAAAGCTTCGTTCGAACCCTGCGGAGCAGTTTCGGAGGCGAGATTTTGTTTCTTCAGTCTGTAACTGGCCTCGGTAATGCCGTTTTGGAAGCAGAAGCACGACGATGCGAGACGCCGTATTACCAAGTGTGCAGCGAGCTTTCGCGCTCGCCGGATGGTAAACAAAACAAAACGAAACAAAAAAGCCTTTTTGCTCTCGCCTTATCGGTTGCGGAAACTGAAGGCGCAGCAGCCCGCCATCACAATTAAGTTCTTGTCCTTAACAGGTTTGATCCGTTTGCACGTACAGCCCTTCCTTCGCACAGGTCGGAGAATGGCGGTCGGAGCGCGCTGGAAAGAAAAAATTATACAAAAGCGTAACGCGCGTTTCCACGCGACACGGATTGACCAATGGGGGAGCGGAAGAGGCCGGGGCGACAGGAGACGGCGAGGAAGAAACGCAGGGGCGAGCGCTGTGGCGGCAAGATCTAATGGCGCTACTGTGGTAAGATTAGATTACATTAGATTAGATTATGCGGTTTTACTTGCCAAAACAACGATCTGATTATGAGGCGCGCCGTAGTGGGGGACTCCGGAAATTTGGACCACCTGGGGTTCTTTAACGTGCACCTAACTCTGAGTACACGGGTGTTTTCGCATTTCGCCGCCATCGAAATGCGGCTGCCATGGTAAGATTGAGGTAGAATTGAGGGTAGAGTGTACCAGACAATGGTCGAGTGGGCCGAACGGCGGTCTCCTGCTGAGCCCTCAGCCGCGTGTGGAAAAATTGTGCGAGGGCGCTGCGAGCGAACTGGATTAGGGGCGGAGACGCGCTCGGAGCATATTTAACGTACTTTCGCTGTGGACGCCGAGGCCGATTGCACATAGTACGCTCTTAAAATAGTGCTTTATTTCAACTGCAAATTTATGTTTACACGATTTTGACAAACATATATACTTGAGGCATGGGTTATACAAAGCGACGTCTTCAATTTTGCTGTCGTTGTCAAGGGCGTCGTCTGCTAGCGAGCGCGCGTTCGCCACGCCGACGCTGGCGGACGCACAGTTTTTCTCGCAGAACGTTTGTGCTGTACATTTTTAAAGCGTTAGCGTTAAGGGTCCCGTGTCGCAGAAAAAACGGTGTAGGCAACCGGCGTGCGATGTGGCGGAGAATATCATCCCCAACCAAGCAGGCCCTCCGAATATATTTAGGTACATGTATATGTTCTACCGTTAATGTTGCTCATACTTTGTCTTGCATTTTTGGCAATGCTATTCCTCGGAACTTTGAGAATGGCAATCCACAAACAAATGTTATGAAACAAAACACCCACAGCGCATGCCTTTTATGCTAAATCTTCTCAGACTGAAATATTAAAAGTACGAAACAAAAACGGAAACCTGAAAATTATGCCATTTTTTTTTTGCCGTGGCTGTGCAATATCTCCGGGATCGACCCACGAAAGAGGCCACGTTTCTACCAGAAAGCTCGCCTTCGTGCTTAGCGTTCGCCGCCAGTGTTTCCCGGTAACCATTACGGTTGCTTAAGCTGCAATTGTCGGCAAGCGTGAGAAGCAGTCAGGGATCTTTGAAATGCTATCGCGTTCCACTCTTAAAAGCGAAACTTAAGCGTCCTCCAAGTTTTTTTAATGTTTTAGTTGCTTTTAGTACACCCATGACTCTTGACGACCGGTACCAAATGTAGTTTCAGCCAGGTGAACTGATGTTTTTACCACTGTCTTCTAAAAGTAACTGGTATCTCTGCAACATGAAGGCTTCGTAAGAAAATTTTATTATTGATATCGTGTTATTTTACGCGCGCTTCTTATTGGTGGTATTGATCAGGGACAATGATCAAAGAAAACAAAGTTAGAGGTAGAGATGGGCAAAACGGCTCACTTCAGTGAGCGGCTCGGAACGGCTCAGCTCACTGAAATGAACCGGTTCATTTGAACGGCTCACCGCTTCACTTAAACGTATAACCTGTGTTATGCATATTATATAGTTATGCGGCTTTGAAAAAAAAACGATATATGCATAATTTAATAACCGTGTTATTTGTATTTTTAGCTATCTTTAGAGAATATTTTTACATATATTAAAAGTGTGAATTTTTTGTTGTTGTGAAGCTTTCTTTTCTGATATTGGGGATAAAACGCTTATGATATTGTGACAGGCAGAATGCGATGTACTCTTTTCAGAAAAAAAAATGTAACTTCATCGTCATTACAGAAGCTTGTCCGTTTTTGAGGGTACTTTAAAATCAACTTTTGTCAAACTAAGAACACAAAATGTTCGTACATTATGTTTGAACTTTATTCATTTATTCACATACGCTGTGACGTATGCATGGCGTATGCATGGCGTTACAGCAATTCACATAGCTGTAACGCCATGCAAAATGAATGTAGAAATTATTTCTTGAAGTACAATACAAAAATCATACGAAAGATCCACAAAACTGCCGCACGTACGTTTAGTTTTTTTTTTTTCTCTCTTGAGTGCACGCGCGATACTGGCGATCATGCCATCATACACCAGGACAAAAAAAAAAGAAAAAAAAGAAATGAAGTTCTATTACAACACAATAGATCATTGGCCTCGTTTTATTGACGTGCTAATGATACACGCTCAGAAAATGCACTGAAGTGTATGTCATGGGCGACATTTTCATGACTACACTAATTAGCACAAATGAAGACCAGGACGTAAACTGTACGTTCACCTCTTGTCGTTAAAGGGCCCCTAAACCACCTGGAGGTCGAAATTTAGTTCTGGTGTTGCAGTTGTGCATGAGTGTACAACAAACACGTAGCCACGGGAATTTTTCGAAATGGTGCCGTAATAGCGGAGTTACACGCGTTTGATGACCGAAAAACTGCCCTCGCTCGTTTCGCTCTTCGCTGCTCTCCTCATCGGCTGGTCTCCCCTCCTCGCTGAGTGCTTTTCGAAAGGTCACGTGACAGACGTCATCGCCAACGCGCTTCCCTAACACTGCATACTTCCGGTCACGTCCACGCTAGCGCCACATATACCGACGGCGAACCGCCCGCCAGTGCCGTAGAACGTCTGCCGCGCGAGAGGTGTCGAAAGTAGACGGCAGTTCGGCCGGCGCCCCGCCCGCTGCACCATCAATGGCCCAATCGACGACCGCGAACCTGCGCGCCTCCGCCACCGGCAACGAAAACATTAGCTGCAGCCGCGAGACGACGGGCTCGGCTGTGCTCGCATCGCAGCCGACGGCGCCGCTAATATCAGCGTATTTTACTTCTTTGTGTACAAGTATTGCGAAGAGCGATAACAACGATAAGAAAATATTGCGGCTTGTGAGCGTCGGTATTTCATTTCAAAGCGCCGTCCGTTTTAGCTTTGAAGGGAACCAGAAAAGGCCTAGCGAAGATATCGGCGCCGTCGAGCGATCAGCGGCGGTGAATCTGCCGCACAAATGAGTCCCGGTCTCATCCTCTCTACGTACGGCAAGGAAATCTCGCCGTTTGCGAGCAAGTACCGCTGTCGAATGGCGGCCCGCGAATGGCAAACGGCACGCGATGAGTTACCGTGCCGGTAACGTGGACTCAGCGCTTCTCGGCTACCCGCTGTTTCTGCGGTGCCGGGCCGTGTTATGCGAAGCGTACCGCTATATAGACCCTGTGTTGCGCGCACGTCTGGAAAGGCCAACACTGTCGCACTCTGTTCGCGCAGCTAATCAGACCGCTAAGCACGACTGTGTTGTAACGCGAGCGATTTGGCACTTGCGTTGTGGGCTGTAATTACCGATTCGCAAGGGCGCACAAACGAGCAACACGACGAGGAAGAGCAGAAAGCGCGCGTATCTGTTAGTAGACTAACCGGAAGCCGTAGGTTCTTGTTCAAGCAACGGACATCGTTTCCGCAGTTGACATCACGATTCCCCCTGCTGACATCGTGACGACCGCTGGGGACACCGGAAAGGCGAGGGGAGGAGAACGGCATTGTTTTTTTTTTTTTTTTCTTGTGGGACTCCCGCAGCGCGTAGCGCTGCAGCGTTTGTCATCGTTGATCGTGACGTCATTCTGAACTCGATGAGCGTTTACTTGAAATGTTCAAAAAATATCTGAGATGGTTTAGGGGCCCTTTAAAGACACGGAAGACCATCTTCGAAGTGTTATTGGACCAGCGCACGATGTGCGATCGGTGAGAGTCGTGCGACAGATGACGAATATTGTCACGTAGTAGTGACGCTGAAGAAAACAGTCGTAAAACTGTGTACGACGAAACTGGTTGTTTATTGGGCGAACCTGTGCCCACAAAAGGAAGGTACACTCAAAGCACAACGATAGCGGCGAACACAGTCGGCGATCGTCGAAAATCTGATCAGCGGCGAAACGCGTCGGCTTTTATACCTGAGTCATCGAAGATTCTAGATTAATCCCTGATGCCCGCGTGTGTTCCAGAAAGTTCTAGACAATTCGCGTCAGTCATGGAATCAGATAACATAAGCGTCGGTGAAAACAGGCAATGGAAAGAAGCATCGATAACGTTCTAGAAACTTCCGATACAGGCGCGTCCTGCGCCGAGCGATAACGTTTAACATTTGTTAGCCGGTGGAAATCAGCCACCGGTGAAAGATGAACATGTATACGTGTCAATATTGTTGTGTGGCAAAAATGCACCCCAAAGGATGCAACTGTTCTTAGAGTGAAGTTCGCGCCGTTAGATACTGCTGGCAATACTGCTCGGCAGGGTCATTCGTACTACTTCGCGCGCTGGTACTTGCGTTCAGACCGCTGAAATGGTGTTCATAATTGCAGGTGTTCATAATTGCATATGACATGTATTTATGTCTTAAGAATAAATTCCTTGCTGCTCGGTGATTGCGCGTGCATTGCGGCCGAAGCGTTGGCTTTCATTCTACTATGCTACTGAACGGTTCCCTTTGGACAACAAATATTTTTCTTGTCCTTCAAGCACCATGTATCTCTCGTGTGTATTGTTGCGCATATAGTTTTCCATCAGTAGGTCTTGCGAAACGCAGATGAAGAAACATATGTGACCTACCTGCTTGCCGCTTCAAACAAGTACAGCACATCTGCCCCATCCGGCGCCTTGTACTCAGATTTACAGGAAGCATTCATATAGAAAAAGAAAACTGCAGCGCAGCATTCCATGAAAGTTTCTGCCTTCCTCGCGTAACAGAACGCGGAGTATTTGGTACGGGGTCATTTATTGCGGTTGCACCTCGAGTGCCGAAAACGGTTTTAGTTAGTCATTCTATATGCTAAGCTTTGGCCGTAAGCCGCACGTGGATTTTTTTTTCCAGTCTTTACTTGAAAAAAGATTAAAAAAAGAAAGGAAAGAAAGAAAGCCTGCGCGCTAGCCTAATTAGTGGTTATATAGTGGATACGGCGTTGCGCTGCTAAACTGGAGCTCGCGGGTTCAATCCAGGTCGCGGATTTCGATGGGGACGAAATGGAAAAAGCACTCGTGTACTTCTATTTAGGTGCACGTTAAAGAACCCCAGGAGGTGAAAACTAAACCGGGTGCCTCGTAATCATATCGTGGTTTTGCCACGTAAAACCGAAGAACTTGTTTAAATAATAAAAAAATAAAAGAGCAGGGGGCTGCGTTCTTCGGCTTTTTCCTAGGGGAGTAAACAAAATAAATTATTATTGAGTCTGATTTCCGAGAAAAACATGTTACGTTTATCCTATATTTCATACAGAAATGTAATGCCGTTCCCAAATGTTTGACCGCTCAACTCAGCAGCTTGTATATTATAAACGGCTGCTTTCAGTTATCCGGTGCACTATCATAACGACCATAATGAAGCATTTAAAAGAACGGCATAGCTCACATACACGTAAAGATATGTGCAGATCTGAGGCGTTCGTTGAAGGAGTGTGGTACCACATGGGGCAACCTGTTTTAATGGGTCGCAAACATGGTGAGACTGTCAAAAAATGTTCTCCTTGTCTGAATCAAGTTAGAAGATTTGCAGGCTGCCTCAAAACAGGGCGTTTATATTGAATGACAGCTAGGAACATGTTAAGTTAACTCGGAACTTGTTGTTAACTCGTGCCTTCGACCGTGTGGGAATTGACCTGTACGGGCCGCTACCGCTAACACCTGCTGGCAAACGATGGATTATTGTCGCAGTTGATCACCTTACACGCTATGCTGAAACCGCCGCTCTACCTGCAGCAACCGCCAGTGACGTTGCATCCTTTCTGCTCCATCGTTTCATTCTTCGTCATGGTCCACGTCGGGAACTGCTGAGCGATAGAGGCCGCGTGTTTTTGTCGCAGGTGGTTGAAGCTCTGCTTGCTCAATGCCACATAGTTCACCGGACCACCACGGCGTACCATCCTCAAACTAACGGGCTTACGGACCGTTTGAATCGAACCCTTGGTGATATGCTCGCCAGGTACGTTTCATCGGAGCATACGAACTGGGACATCATCCTCCCATTCGTCACGTATAATATATACAATACGGCCACCCGTAGTACAAGCTTC
Organism: Dermacentor silvarum; assembly: GCF_013339745.2. Classification (NCBI taxonomy): domain Eukaryota; kingdom Metazoa; phylum Arthropoda; class Arachnida; order Ixodida; family Ixodidae; genus Dermacentor; species Dermacentor silvarum. The sequence continues at coordinate 309,218,443 of NC_051154.1, forward strand.
TCCCCTTACTTCCTCCTCTACGGCCGCGATCCTTCCCATACCATCGATATGGTTTTGCCTTATACACCAGGCATGGTAGAAGGCACGGACAACAAAACAAGTGTGCCGGGAGCGAAGTTCCGATTCGTAGCGTCGCCATCACGATTGGCTTTTTGTCGTTGTTGGTCGTTGGAGGTGAAATATCGGGCTAATTGACGGCATTCCTCGGCGTATCAGGCGACGGCCGAAACGGGAGCACACTCTGACGCGTCTGGTGTATAAGGCAAAACCGTATCGATATAAAGGGGTGTAGCTAAACAATTCAGATGGTAGCGTCTGTTCGTAACCGAGATGGCAGGTGACGCAGAGCAGGAACAGCTGGTTGCCCGAACGGCTCACACTCATGCTCAGAACTGGCGATCCGGCTGGCCCACTGGTTGCACTGGAGGCATTGAACAGACGATCTGGTTGGCCTTGTGCTTGTGCTCTTCTTCTTCATTACAATTAATATATATATATATATATATATATATATATCAGATGGTTTTGCCTGCTCTGAATATTATTTCTGTGAATGAGAGTTTTCTGTGGAGTATTCACTAATAAGTGTGTCGGTTACTGCAAACACGTGCGCTTATTCCGGTCGGGAGTTTTCACTTATTCAATTAGTGCATTTAGAATATTTCTTATTTTCCCCCTTACATATATATCGTGAATATATATGTCTATGTGCCCTTTGATTTCATTACCTACACATACATTGGTCCTTCTTCACGCCACACAGTTAATAAACCTGGGTTATTTCCCTCTAATTAGAGATGGGTCGCTCAGGAGCGAGCCGGATCTTGTGAGCGGCTCTTTTTAAAGAGCGAGTGAGCGGTCGTTCAGTAAAAGTGAGCGCCGGTTCTTTTGGAGAAAGGGAGCCGGTTCTCTCGCGTTCAGAGAGCCCTGCCGATGCGTTCCTTCAGAGCCGGGTCTTCTGCTGGGTGCGACTTCCGCGCCATCTATTAGCGGTACGAGAAAGCAACTGCCCTCTCGCCCTTCCTCGCACGAGTCGCCTTCACCCCCTCGCCTTCGGCTGAAGAACGAAAGAACCGCCGCTCACTCACTGAACCACCGCTCCCTCGCTCTTCAAAAGAGCGGCTCAAAAGATCCGGCTCGCTCCTGAGCGCTCAGGAGCGGGCCGCTCTTTTGAAGACCGAGGGAGCCGTGGTTCAGTAAGTGAGCGGCGGTTCTTTCGGAGTGAGGAAGCCGATTCTCTCTCCTTGAATGAATGGGCCGTGCCGAACCATTCCGTCAGAGCTGGGTCTTCTGCTGGGTTTCGATGTTTTTTGATTTCTGACCGACGAATGGTGGCCGCTGTGGGCCGACTCGCGCTACTGGTACTCGCTCGCAGTGTGTGGTGTGCGCAGCAGTCCCCTTGGTTTTTTGTGCGTCTTATGGTGGTGGCACCCGATGCCACCGAGGGGAGAAGTAAAGAAGTCTTAATTGGCAAAGGATGGTACCGTTCGTTGCCTGCTGCTATTCGAACGATGTCACACGACTCTCACCGATCGCACATCGTGCGCTGGTCCAATAACACTTCGAAGATGGTCTTCCGTGTCTTTAAAGGGCCCCTAAACCATCTCCTATATTTTTGAACATTTCAAGTAAACGCTCATCGAGTTCAGAATGCCGTCACGATCAACGATGACAAACGCTGCAGCGCTACGCGCTGCGGGAGTACCGCAAAAAAAAAACAATGCCGTTCTCCTCCCCTCGCCTTTCCGGTGTCCCCAGCGGTCGTCACGATGTCAGCAGGGGGAATCTGGTGATGTCAACTGCGGAAACGATGTCCATTGGTTGAACAAGAACCTACGACTTCCGGTTAGTCTTCTAGCATGCAGGTACGCGCGATTTCTGATCTTCCTCGTCGTGTTGCTCGTTTGTGCGCCCTTGCGAATCGGTAATTACAGCCCGCAACGCAAGTGCCAAATCGCTCGCGTTACAACACAGTCGTGCTTAGCGGTCTGATTAGCTGCGCGAACAGAGTGCGACAGTGTTGGCCTTTCCAGACGTGCGCGCAACACAGGGTCTATATAGCGGTACGCTTCGCATAACACGGCCCGGCACCGCAGCAACAGCGGGTAGCCGAGAAGCGCTGAGTCCACGTTACCGGCACGGTAACTCATCGCATGCCGTTTGCCATTCGCGGGCCGTAATTCGACAGCGGTACTTGCTCGCAAACGGCGAGATTTCCTTGCCGTACGTAGAGAGGACGAGACCGGGACTCATTTGTGCGGCAGATTCACCGCCGCTGATCGCTCGACGGCGCCGATATCTTCGCTAGGCCTTTTCTGGTTCCCTTCAAAGCTAAAACGGACGGCGCTTTGAAATGAAATACCGACGCTCACAAGCCGCAATATTTTCTTATCGTTGTTATCGCTCTTCGCAATACTTGTACACAAAGAAGTAAAATACGCTGATATTAGCGGCGCCGTCGGCTGCGATGCGAGCACAGCCGAGCCCGTCGTCTCGCGGCTGCAGCTAATGTTTTCGTTGCCGGTGGCGGAGGCGCGCAGGTTCGCGGTCGTCGATTGGGCCATTGATGATGATGATGATGATTTATTGGCATCCCCTTTGAAACGGGGTGGCGACAAATAGTCACCTAGCCTGCTTGATTTAATCAGGTATACTACACATGTTCTTTATCTAGCATTTTTGTATACCTTTTTCAAAAATTTAGCTTGTACCGCTGCCTATGATTTTAAGAGATCAGGTCGTATCCATCTTTTCCCTGCTTTTTTTCCACCAGTACTCTAATCGTCTCTTGCTGATCTCTACGGCTGATCTGTTTATGTTTCCTTCCACTTTAAACCCAAGCGCTTCTGGGAGTTGCACGTTACCTACGGTTCTCGCTGGGTGGATCCCGTCGCATTCCATTAGGATGTGCTGAGTGGTCTCTGGATCTTTACTGCAGCATACACATGTCTCATCTAGTTCCGAATATTTGTTCCGATATGTTTTCGTCCTTAGGCAACCGGCTCGAGCCTCAAATAGCAAGGCACTGCCCTTTGTGTTATCGTACAGATTTTCCCTTCTAATTTCTTTCTTCTCATTCTTGTAAATCTCCATTGTCCTTTTCGTTTCCATTCTTTGCATCCAATTCACGGTCTCTATTTCTCTCACTTTCTTTCTGATGACCCCTGGTTGTCTATTTACAGTTTCGATTATCCTGTACTTGGTTGCCAACTTCCTTGACCTCTTCCTCCATTCTGTGTCCACGCTTTTCATGTAGAGATACTTGTGCACTTTAGCCGCCCATTTATTTTCATCCATGTTCCTGAGCCTTTCTTCAAAACTAATTTTGCTTTGTGCTTCTCTGACTTCAAAAGAGGCCCAACCCATGTCTCCATGCACTGCCTCATTTGTCGTATTACCGTGTGCTCCCAAAGCCAACCGGCCTACTGATCTTTGGTTAATTTCCAAACCCGCCAATATATCCGATTTTAAGCATATAATGGCATTTGCGAATGTTAGCGCTGGCACCATTACTCCTTTCCAGATTCCACGCACCACCTCATACTTATTGTGGCCCCACAGTGCTCTGTGTTTCATTAATGCTGCATTCCGCTTCCCCTTTATTTTCAGATTATCTTGGTGGTTGCTTGAGTAATTCTTTCCTTCGTTTATGTGTACGCCGAGGTACTTATATTGCTTCACTATGGGTATTACTTGCTGTTGAATTGACACCACGAAGTTACTCGTGTGTTCATTAAAGATCATAATCCCTGATTTCTCTGTGCTAAACTTAAGGCCTAGATTTGTCGCTGCGTTCCCACAGATATTCGCAAGTATCTGTAAATCTTTTTTATTGTCCGCTAGTAGCACAATGTCGTCTGCGTACATCAATCCAGGGACCTTCTGTTGCACCATTTGTCCATTACGCATGTAGGATAAATCAAAACCTAATTCGCTGTTTTCCAGTCGTCTTTCTATGCCCTTGACGTAAAGCGTGAACAACAATGGTGACAGAGGGCATCCTTGCTTCAATCCTTGGTGAATTCCCACCATTTCATTTCCTTTTCGGCCTTCCCATGCCACTTGTACTTGGTTGTCTCGATATATCTCCCTCAGCAGCTCCACGAAATCGTCATCTATGCCTTCGTATTGAAGAATATCCCACAACAATTCCCTGTCTACGTTGTCATAAGCTCCTTTAATATCTAGAAATGCTACCCATAAAGGTCTTTTCTGAGCTACTGAAATCTCTATGCACTGAGTTAGTACAAACATATTGTCTTCTAAGCGTCTGCCTGGCCTGAACCCATTCTGTAGTTCCCCCAATACACCGTTTTCCTCCACCCACTTCGACAGTTCTAATTTTATGGCTTGCATTGCCATTCTATATATCACCGACGTTACTGTAACTGGCCTGTACGAGCTCGTCTTATCCTTATCTCCTTTGCCTTTGTAGATGAGATTCATCTTGCTTTCACGCCATCCAACGGGAATATTCTTTGTTCTAATCACTTGCTCTATGGCATTAGTCAGCAGTGCCTTGCTTTTTGGACCGAGGTTTTTGATTAGCTGTATTGGGATTTCATCGCGTCCTGCTGCCGTGTTGTTAGGGACATTTTCTGCTGCCTTTTTCCAATAGAAGCTTTCTATGCTGAATTTTGATCTCTCAAGCCTCTCTGTTGTTGCTGGATCTGTTGTCTGAACTACACTTTTTCTCGTACCGAAGTTATGCCTGATAACGTCTGTGATGTACTGCAGCGCATCATCGCCTTCATAGATGTTACCGTCTTCATCCCTTATAGCCGTTTGCGAGTTTCTAGTTGGAGCTCCGAGTGCTTTTATATGGTTCCAGAATCTTTTTGGGGCGCCTTTGTCTCTTTTGTGAATGTTATGCACCCAACGTTCACTTGCGCATTTAATTTTCTCTTGCACGAGCTCACTCGCAACCCTTTTCTTTTCTCTGTATGTATTCCATCTAAGGAGCACCTCTTCTTCTTGTAATCCCAACTTTTTGGCTTCTCGATGAACCCTAGATGCCTCTTTACGCTCTTCTATAGCTTGTTTAATTTCCTTGTTCCACCACTTACGTGGTTTCCTCTTTCCAATCCAACAATTGTATTGCCTTGTCCGCCTTATTTCATGCTGCATAACCTCCACCAGTTCCTTATATTCCCAGACTGCTGTAGGAAAAGCCTCAATTTTCTTCTCTATGTTGTTTGCGATCTCTGTTATTTGCTCGTCATTCATTTTTAAAAACTCTGAGGCTATTGGTTCATGTTCTGCGCTGGTATCTCTCCCAAACTTTAATGCTAAACGTCTATGATCGCTTCCCAGGCTATTTTTTCCATTTTCGTCTATTATCATTTGTTCCAGTTGTTCGTAGACCATTTCTGAGACTAAGGCGTAGTCGATACATGACTGCCTGTTTCCGCATTGCCACGTTACCTGTCCATGACACTTATTCTCCCTGTTAACTACTATAAGGTTCTGTTCATCACACAAATCCAGCACTAGAGAGCCGTTGTAATCAGTATATCCGTCTAAATCGTCCATGTGCGCGTTCATATCTCCCACTAATATCACCTGGCCCGAGTTACTGAACTCATTAATATCGCTTCTAATGCAATCGACCAATTCCTTATTTTTTTCCCTGCTATCACTACCTGTCCATAGGTAAGCTACTCCCAGCCACGTCTTTTTACCTTGCCATGTACCACTAATCCATAAATGCTCTTTACATGTCTCGTTTACCCTTCGCCACTTCAGACCTCGCCTAATTAGTACGCCTACGCCTCCGCCTTTCCTTGACCCGGTCATTCTGTTGCACCCTTCCCATACAAAGTTGTCAATAACAGGCGGCTGCTCCAAATCTCGTAGATGCGTTTCGGTCAAGGCGTACACGCTAATCGCTTCATCATTCAGTTGCGTTTGAATTTCCAGCCATTTTTCCTGCTTACGACCACCCTGCATGTTAATGTAGCAAATTTTACCTTCTCTATTCTTATCCTTTCTGCGTCTTTTCCTGACTCCTGGTCGCCTAATTCTGCCCTTTACTGGTGTTTCGCTATGTTCAATACTCAATCCTGCTTCCTGATTGCCTGGGGCCCGCCTAAAAAAGCTACAGCTCGTGCCGCGAATCGACTTCCGACCGGTGTTGCTACACTTTCACTAAAATGGATCCCGTCACGCACAAAAGCGCCTTCGCGGCCTGCTCGGTGCACTTCTCGGTTGATGTCAATGACCGTAAAATTCATTGCTTTAGCTAGAGTCCAAATTTCCCTGTTTACTGCAAGAACTGCCCTTTCAATTTTATAACCCTGCCTTTCAACCTCTGGCACCGTGCACACCGCGATTTGTACTTCTTTTGAAACATTCCGCAGGTCGGTGACCCCTTTGGCTATTTGCTTTGTGATTCCTGCTCCTCGTCCGTTCAGTACGTCAATCACTCCGCCCATTATCACCACTAGGTGTCTCTCCTCCATTGTGTCCCACATGCGTTCCTTGGCCTTCGCTATCACCTCTCTAATCGGCTTTCCGGGAAGCGCGCTAACCTGGACTCGTTCGTCTGCCCCTACCCTCTCTGCTATCGCCGGTTCTACTTTACGCATGTTGGAATCCCCAACAAAGACAACTCGACGCTTTCCTTCCCCCTCACCGCCGAAAGCTGCCCCCGAAGTCACAATGCCCTCCCCTCCTTTCTTATCCTTGCCCTTGGCTTTGTTTTCTTCCCCGGCCGCGTCAGTGGTATCCCCTTCGTGATTATCACTGACGTTTCCGCCACTGCTTCCCGGCGTGGCGGGTTCGGCTGTCTCTGCACTCGCATCGGAGCCAGCTCCGTTCGCGGTGCTCGCCTCGATGCGTTCATCATTGCTTTGCAGAATGGTGGCGCTCAGCTGGATTTCTGCGTTAGCTAGCTTTTCTTCTGCCTCCTTCCTCTGCTTCTGCTCGATTTCAAGTTCCTTTTCTAGCTTTCCAACCCGCTTAGCTAACTTATCCTTGTCTTGCTCTAGGCGGTCTAGCCGCGACCCTAGCACACACATCCTACAGATAAAATCTGCACCATTCGCTTCGCGTGCTGACTTAAACCGCGTTTCTTCCAGCGCGTAGGAACGCTCGCACTCAGAACAACGCACGCGTGGGTTCCCCCTAGTACCAACCATCATCTCGTACTAACAAGGCGTAGATGTGGGGAAAAAAAATTCTTTACCTACTTTTATCTAAGCGAGAAGACCAAGAAAGTGAGAAAGCCTTAAAATAATTTATAAAGATTGCTTGGCTAAGCTAACCCTCCTAAAAAAACCAAAAAGTGAAATATAAAATAACAAAACTTATCTCTTTGGCACGCTGCTCCTGCTGCGCTGAAATGGCACCTCGACTCGACACGTCCGCTCCCGTCGGCTTCACTCGTGAGAGGCAGCGGGCGGGGCGCCGGCCGAACTGCCGTCTACTTTCGACACCTCTCGCGCGGCAGACGTTCTACGGCACTGGCGGGCGGTTCGCCGTCGGTATATGTGGCGCTAGCGTGGACGTGACCGGAAGTATGCAGTGTTAGGGAAGCGCGTTGGCGATGACGTCTGTCACGTGACCTTTCGAAAAGCACTCAGCGAGGAGGGGAGACCAGCCGATGAGGAGAGCAGCGAAGAGCGAAACGAGTGAGGGCTGTTTTTCGGTCATCAAACGCGTGTAACTCCGCTATTACGGCACCATTTCGAAAAATTCCCGTGGCTACGTGTTTGTTGTACACTCGTGCACAACTGCAACACCAGAACTAAATTTCGACCTCCAGGTGGTTTAGGGCCCTTTAAAGACAAGAGGTGAACGTACACTTTACGTCCTGGTCTTCATTTGTGCTAATTAGTGTAGTCATGAAAATGTCGCCCATGACATACACTTCAGTGCATTTACTGAGCGTGTATCATTAGCACGTCAATAAAACGAGGCCAATGATCTGTTGTGTTGTAATAGAACTTCATTTTTTTTCTTTTTTTTTGTCCTGGTGTATGATGGCATGATCGCCAGTATCGCGCGTGCACTCGAGAGAAAAAAAAAAACGAAATGTACGTGCGGCAGTTTTGTGGATCTTTCGTATGATTTTTGTATTGTACATCAAGAAATGATTTCTACATTCATTTTGCATGGTGAATAGCTGTAACGCCATGCATACGCCATGCATACGTTACAGCGTATGTGAATAAATGAATAAAGTTGAAACATAATGTACGATCATTTTGTGTTCTTAGTTTGACAAAAGTTGATTTTAAAGTACCCTCAAAAACGGACAAGCTTCTGTAATGACGATGAAGTTACATATTTTTTTTCTGAAAAGAGTACATCGCATTCTGCCTGTCACAATATCATAAGCGTTTTATCCCCAATATCAGAAAAGAAAGCTTCACAACAACAAAAAATTCACACTTTTAATATATGTAAAAATATTCTCTAAACATAGCTAAAAATACAAATAACACGGTTATTAAATTATGCATATATCGTTTTTTTTTCAAAGCCGCATAACTATATAATATGCATAACACAGGTTATACGTTTAAGTGAAGCGGTGAGCCGTTCAAATGAACCGGTTCATTTCAGTGAGCTGAGCCGTTCCGAGCCGCTCACTGAAGTGAGCCGTTTTGCCCATCTCTACCTCTAACATTGTTTTCTTCGATCATTGTCCCTGATCAATACCACCAATAAGAAGCGCGCGTAAAATAACACGATATCAATAATAAAATTTTCTTACGTAGCCTTCATGTTGCAGAGATACCAGTTACTTTTAGAAGACAGTGGTAAAAACATCAGTTCACCTGGCTGAAACTACATTTGGTACCGGTCGTCAAGAGTCTTGGGTGTACTAAAAGCAACTAAAACATTAAAAAAACTTGGAGGACGTTTAAGTTTCGCTTTTAAGAGTGGAACGCGATAGCATTCAAAGATCCCTGACTGCTTCTCACGCTTGCCGACAATTGCAGCTTAAGCAACCGTAATGGTTACCGGGAAACACTGGCGGCGAAGGCTAAGCATGAAGGCGAGCTTTCTGGTCGAAATGCGGCCTCTTTCGTGGGGCGATCCCGGAGATATTGCACCGCCGCGGCAAAAAAAAACGGCATAATTTTCAGGTTTCCGTTTTTGTTTCGCACTTTTAATATTTCAGTCTGAGAAGATTTAGCATAAAAGGCATGCGCTGTGGGTGTTTTGTTTCATAACATTTGTTTGTGGATTGCCATTCTCAAAATTCCGAGGAATACCACTGCCAAAAATGCAAGACAAGGTATGAGCAACGTTAACGATAGAACATATACATGTACCTAAATATATTCGGAGGGCCTGCGTGGTTGGGGATGATATTCTCCGCCACATCGCACGCCGGTTGCCTACACCGTTTTTTCTGCGACACGGGACCCTTAACGCTAACGCTTTAAAAATGTACAGCACAAACGTTCTGCGAGAAAAACTGGGCGTCCGCCAGCGTCGGCGTGGCGAACGCGCGCTCTCTAGCAGACGACGCCCTTGACAACGATAGCAAAATTTAAGACGTCGCGTTGTATAACCCATGCCTCAAGTATATATGTTTGTCAAAATCGTGTAAACAGAAATTTGCAGTTGAAATAAAGCACTATTTTAAGAGCGTACTATGCGCAATCGGCCTCGGCGTCCACAGCGAAAGTACGTTAAATATGCCGCGGAGCGCGTCTCCGCCCCTAATCCAGTTCGCTCGCAGCGCCCTCGCACAATTTTTCCACACGCGGCTGAGGGCTCAGCGGGAGACCGCCGTTCGGCCCACTCGACCATTGTCTAGTACTCTCTGCCCTCAATTCGACCTCAATCTTACCATGGCAGACGCATTTCGATGGGGGCGAAATGCGAAAACACCCGTGTACTCAGCGTTAGGTGCACGTTAAAGAACGCCAGGTGGTCAAAATTTCCAGAGTCCCCCACTACGGCGTGCCTCATAAGCAGATCGTGGTTTTGGCAAGTAAAACCGCATAATCTAATCTAATCTTACCAAAGTAGCGCCATTAGATCTTGCCGCCACCGCGCTCGCCCCTGCATTTCTTCCTCGCCGCCTCCTGTCGCCCCAGCCTCTTCCGCTCCCCCATTGGTCAATCCGTGTCTCGTGGAAGCGCGCGTTACGCCTTTGTATATTTTTTTCTTTCCAGCGCGCTCCGACCGCCATTCTCGGACCTATGCGAAGGAAGTGCTGTACGTGCAAACGGATCAAACGTGTTAAGGACAAGAACTTCATTGTGATGGCGGGCTGCGGCGCCTTCAGTTGTCGCAACCGACAAGGCGAGAGCAAAAAGGCTTTTTTGTTTCGTTTTGTTTTGTTTACCATCCGGCGAGCGCGAAAGCTCGCGGCACACTTGGTAATACGGCGTCTCGCATCGTCGCGTTTCAGCTTCCAAAACGGCATTACTGAGGCCAGTTACAGACTGAAGAAGCAAAATATCGCCTCAGAAACTGCTCCGCAGGGCTCGAACGAAGCTTTGCGCGGATTTCCTCTGGTAGCGCGTTAGCCGTCTGCTGGTACGACAGGGTCGACATTGGCGGCGCCACTGTCGAGATCGCGCTGGCCGCGCCGAGCCAACACCACCTAGATTATTGAAGACCTCCCCACGCCAGAGTGACGTCACAGAAGTGAGATCACCCTGGTGATCGGCTTCACTGCGCCGAGATGCTTGTAACGAGTTACATAGCTGTTCCTTCGCACGCAAACAGCCCGTGAACTTAAATTAACTCAACGAAATGCCTCTTAGGCTATAGGTTGTAAGTAAAACTAATTTCACTTCATTTTCTTTCCTCTCTGATGAGTAAAAAGTACTTCCGCGGAGCAAAGGCTGACCACCTACAAACCACCGTCCCATTTTTTTTTTCAGAACGCGTGTATTACTGGTATGACTTTGTGACTGGATGCTGAAAAGTATTCTGAACTTGTCTAATGCTGCAATCTGTAATATGATATTTTAACCTAACTCTAAACTATATAAAAACAACTGAAAGAAAATTTTTCGTTCGTACGAATATAGTGTCATTTTATTTCGAAATGAATATGGTATGCAAATATGTACAAACAAATAATTTTTCATTCTAACATATGACACTTTGAGCTACCAATAATCACAAATTTAAAACGAGCATTTAATAGAAATATGTACACAGAAATCATTTCACATGTTAACTACAGTGCCATGTACTACTAAATACAAAGATGTTATTGTTAAATATTACAAAACAACATATCGGTATAAACACGGCTCGCAAACGCAGCCAAAAAAGGTTAGGATTCCAGTGCCTTCCGCTTTCGCTTCTTTTCTTGTTTGCTGGCCGTAACCTTGTCATTTTTCTGCTAACACAGATTGCTTAATAAAAACGTTAGCAGCTGCACTAAAATTGTATTTCATGACAAGCCGTGGTGAATGTCCATAATCACACGTGTCAAAGTCTTATTTGCTTTCAATAAGGGACGATGTCAAGGCAACAAGAAGGCCTTTTTGCTTTGGACAATCGTAGAACTTGGTGGCATTTTTTTCACTTACAATCTGCCCAAGGACGATGTCCATCGTCAACACTGCATGCACAACCACAGGCTGAGGAAACATGAGGCAACCTTTCGTGGCAGAGGCAATAAGTGCGAAATCATTGTTGTCAAAACTCCGGTTTTCTAGTACCAGGTTCTCTTTCCAATATTTACATGGAAGCTTCTTTGTAGCTGCATATGCGCACTAACGAGCCACATGCGTAATGGCGGTGAGCATCGGCTGCTTCTTTGCAATATCTTGCTTTCTTAGAGCAGCATCAAAATGCTTCAAATCTTGTAGGTCGTTAACAGAACCACAAGGAGTGAGCACATCTAGCTGAGGGAGTTCGGGGAGCTCAAGCACATTCTGCAATTTGAGCTTGTGCTCAGATTCGTATACCTGACGTAAAGACACGTGGTACTGCGCTCCTGACAATTGCCGATATTGTTCAAATCAGTCCTCAAGGCAATCGGTTTGGAATTTCCCCAGTAAGAAGTATGAAAATCCGAGCTCTTCAATGCAGTAGCGTGTTACCTCTGCAAGTGTATGCGGAGTGTGGCGGAATGCACTGTGTGTTTCGCGTGTCAGGTGACCTGCATCGTGCTTTAGACTTTTCCAATAATCTAACCAGTCAATTACACTGTACAGAAAGTCGATCTGAGGGGAAGACGGACTTCTGACAGACTCTTGAAAGGTGTCACGCAAGCGCTGTCCTTTGTGAGGCGTCTTGACGTTTACAATGTTCCACCAAGTCAAGATTATGCGAATAAATTCAGGTGTGCCTTCGGTATGTTGAAATTTAGCTAATTTGGAACTGGTCAGTGCTGCAGTAGTAGAAATGTTAAATATCTTCAGGACGAGCTTGCCATTTTGGCGCTCCAAGTTAGAAGAATTTAATGCTTTTAAAGGTAATGTCGGGCCACCCGCAAGAGTTCATTGCTTTCCTCTTCATGTGCCTTCCTCAGCGTACCAAATTATGCTGTTAACACCTTCCCATTACTAGAAAGCTCAGTTATATCAGGAAAAAACATGCAGGTCCCTTGATTGCGTTGATTAAGCCAGTTGTTACCTATGCACGTCGAAATTGTGAGCGCTTTCCAAGAGAAAGAACAAAAGTCTTGAAGGATCAGATGGGTGTGCATAGACAATACTAAAGTTTGGGGGATCACAAGAAAGGACATGGCTTTCCGGTTTATGGAGTTGTTATCAGAAATGAATGCAATCACAGGAAGCCCAACATTAGGTGCATAACAACATCCAGGCATACCGCTTCGATTGTTATTGTATTGTAGATGTATCGTGCATGTGTTGCACGTGAAGTTGCTTAAGCACGAGTAAACCGACATCTACAAACGGAAACTTATTTACGTAGAAACGTTGCGAGGCGAGAAGGTATCAAAGACTTCCGACGCTGCTCGACGAGTATGCAGTTCTGATCTGGTCGAAAACCTCCGAGCCGCCGCCAGAGGCACCGGCAACAGTCACGGACGCCGCGCGCGTTTGCTGCGAACGCGGGGAAATCCAACACTAACAGAGGCACCGGCAACAGTCACGGGTGCCACGCGCGTTCGCTGCGAACGCGGGGAAAACCAACACCACCAGAGGCACCGGCAACAGTCACGGACACCGTGCGCGTTCGCTGCGAACGCGGGGAATACCAACACCACCTAGAACGTTCCATGAATCCGCCGCAGATCTCACTGTAGTGACGTCAGGCTGTTGAGAGGAGGAAACGGGATGGCATTCTCTTTTGTAGGGGGTGTTGGCCGAGCGGCACAGTCGAACGGAGGAGGAGGGAAGTGGTTAGCGCTACTTATACATAGAGGGGTTTTAGCATGGAGCTTTCTGCGGCGACGATCGCTCCGAGAAAGCGCCAGAGTCGCGCGCGTCGTCTGTTCACCCATAACGAAATCGATATCGATAAGGCATGCGTCGAGCGTGTCAACACGAAGCTCTGCATGAACGGAGGTCAGTCTGCGGCGGCTGCTATGAATCGCACCCACGCGTCACCCGCGCACTGCCTGTCGCGATCTGCCGATTAGCGAGTCAGTCGCGCCACACTTCGCTCCGTTTGCAACGTGATGCGCGAGACATATTGTGCGCGCCAGCCAAATATATCGCGAAATGAATGCGTATAGAGCTGCCACGGCCGCTACATAAAAAAAAAAAAAAGATGCGGCCCGTTGCGTCGCGCCGTAACGGCGTCTCGGGCCTAGTTGTCCTGGCGCCCGCTCTGGCGCCACAGCTCTAGTACAGCCGTACACGCGGAGAAGTGTTTCCACAGCCGCGTTGGTACGCGCGACAGTGACTCTAATGAGGCCGTTAATGACGTGTTTTATAGTTGCACATTACAGGTTGAATTTTGAAGTCGTTAGTAGAAGTGCCGATTACCCCCATATGTGAAAAGTCTACCCTAGGAGTGCCAATCTTTTGTAGCCTCAATGCTCTCCATGAAGGCTGCCCGCTCGACTCACCTGAAATGAAAAGAAGTGCTCTATTACGAATAATCCGGAGTGGATTTACGTGTTTCATCAAGACGAAGCAGCGAGTGATGCAGGCACTGAGGAGGGTGGCCAAAGGGCCCTGACGCCTTTTCTCCTGAAATGTTACTTTTCCTCTATCTCTCTGTTCTCGGCAATCTGACAAGTGTGGCAGGTTGTGCAGGTTAGTACAGATGCATGACTTGAAATCAGTAGCGCATAAGGAAACGGTGCCAAATAAGATACGCAGAAATGACAAGCGCTTGTTCCGTGCACGTTTCTTCCTTCTGTCTCCGTTTTTTTCTTCTTTTTTTTACGCGCTGATCATCTTATATCTTGCCCGTACTTCTTTCTGATGGGCATGTGTCTCCAAACAGCTCCACTCACTCCCGCGCTTGGCATGAAACTCACCTTGTTAGCCATCTGTGCACCCTCCTTCGCCCAAGAAAAAATTTTGCCTACGTGCCTGGATGTCCGTTATTAAGTCACGAATTGGAAAGCACACATGAATGTACGTGAGCGTATGGACAATTTATAACTGTACGGGCAGGCGACAGAAGTGTGATATATAAGGCATTCCCGCAGCATTACGTCATCGTATAGACGGGCTTTTTCTTGCCTAAACTGGCCACTTGGTTGCTGATAAAAACGGCAACTTTGTCTCCTCTTGCGCTTTTTGTAATGAGTGAACAAAGGCCTGAACGTCTTTGTTGTTTTCGTAAGTTAAAAGGCGCTCCTTCATTTCATCTCGGTCGCCCTGTAATTCTTTCAACTATTCTTCTTGACGCGCAACTTTCTTTTTCAATCTGTTCACTGCTTTCTTCGACTCTTCCAAGACATGCGCGAGATCTAATGAGGTTTAGCAGGCTTGATCTGCAGGAAAGCCACGTTCTGTGCACGATTCTGAGGCCGACTGTGGAACGAGCGCTTCGATCTCGTCTGTCACAGGGTGCGATGAACCTTTGATCTTGGGGCTTTTTCCTGAGCTTTCACATTCACCCACCTGCCCCAACTATTGCGCCATCAGCTGGATTCATTCGCTGGCGTGTGCTGGGCTGCGCGTTCTTGTTTTTTTTTTTTTTTGCATGTACTGCGGGTAACCGGGAAACACAGTCAAGACCGCAGTCGGAAGCAAAAGCCTAATCTTCGTGTTCTTCAGTCAAATGTAGTGACCACATACCAGCGGCCTGTCGCTTGGCTCCCAGTTGCTTCCTTTCCCTGACGGCCTTTGGCAAGAAATATTCTTCAGCCACGCTTCCCGACGCTGTAGATCGCAGGGGAATTCGTGGTACTTCACAGTAGCGTCTCTTCTCGCGTTCGAGTTGCGCAGCGGCACACAACAGCTTCGCAGCATCACACCGCTAGAAAAAACCGCCGGGAACACATGCGCACACCAAAGAACCGTACTCAAGCACAGGAAACATGAGGGAAGCAGCTCACACACACACGATCGCACAAAAAAAGCACACGAGAATGCGCACGAAAAAGCACGCCAACACGCATAAATCCTGAGGTAACCACATTGTAGCACGAACCGGCGTCTGCCTTGCGTACCGGAGCAAAGGCGTATACTCACGGAAAACAGCGGCCGCAACTGTCAACTCAGACGAGACACGCTTGCCCATTGACGGCGACGCGACGCGTCAGGCCGCGGCTTTTTCTTTTTTTTGTGTGTGTGTGTGTGTCTAGCGGCCGTTCTGCGTTGGCCCTTAATATACTTTTCACGTCAATTTATGAGCACTAGATTTGCCGCTTATTGGCTGAACTGGGGTGATGTGGCGCCACTGTGCATAGGTTAAATATGCGGGTGTTTCCTGGAAATAATAAAAGTTAGCGCATTGTGGTATCGCCTCCCTTCTGTCCTTGGTACTAAAGATACTTTCCACTTCAGTTTACGAAGAATAGTTACGATTTCTCGGAACGATATTGCTTTGGAGCCGATTTGAAAAGTGCATCACGAATTGTAAACCATAACAAGGAACCTCATCACATGCTCTAAGTAATATTCTCTATTTCGATCAACTATTTCTTTCGCGCTTGCCACAATTGTTAAGTTTAAGTAGCATTCCTGTCGAGTTTATTATTGAGCATGTTTCTTTTTACTTAACCATGATTGCGTTATTGTTGGAGACAAGATTTGAAAAAAAATTCACCGACGATTACGACACTCCCTAATGCGAAATTTGAGCGCAGCTCCACGGCCGCTACATCAAAAAAAAAAAAAAAAAGTGCGGCCTGCTGCGTCGCGTCGTCGTCAGTGGGCGAGCGCGTCTCGGCTGAGTTGACAGTTGCGGCCGCTGTTTTGGGTGAGGACGCCACTGCTCCTGTACGCAAGGCAGACGCCGGTTCGTGCTACAATGTGGTTGCCTCAGGATTTATGCGTGTTGGCGTGCTTTTTCGTGCGCATTCTCGTGTGCTTTTTTGTGTGATCGTGTGTGTGAGCAGCTTCCCTCATGTTTCCTGTGCTTGAGTACGGTTCTTGGGTGTGTGCGTGTGTGGCAGACGGTTTTTCTAGCGGTGTGATGCCGCGAAGCTGTTGTGTGCCGCTGTGCAACTCGAACGCGAGAAGAGACGCTACTGTGAAGTACCACGAATTCCTCTGCGATCTACAGCGTCGGGAAGCGTGGCTGAAGAATATTTCTTGCCAAAGGCCGTCAGGGAAAGGAAGCAAGTGGGAGCCAAGCAACCGGTCGCTCGTACGTGGTCACTACATTTTACTGAGAATGACTATAAACAGAACACGAAGATAAGGCTCTTGATTCCGAATGCGGTCCCGACTGTGTTTCCCGGTTACCCGCAGTACATGCAAAAAAAAAAAAAGAACGCGCAGTCCAGCACACGCCGGCGAATGAATCCAGCTGATGGCGCAATAGTTGGGGCAGGTGGGTGAATGTGAAAGCTCAGGAGAAAGCCCCAAGATCAAAGGTTTATCGCACTCTGTGACAGACGAGATCGAAGGGCTCGTTCCACAGTTGGCCTCAGAATCGTGCACAGAACGTGGCTTTCCTGCAGATCAAGCCTGCCAAACCACATTAGATCTTGCGCATGTCTTGGAAGAGTCGAAGAAAGCAGTGAACCGATTGAAAAAGAAAGTTGCTCGTCAAGAAGAACAGTTGAAAGGATTGCAGGGCGACCGAGATGAAATGAAGGAGCGCCTTTTAACTTATGAAAACAACAAAGACGTTCAGGCTTTTGTTCACTCATTACAAAAAGCGCAAGTGGAGACAAAGCTGCCGTTTTTATCAGCAACCAAGTGGCCAGTTTACCCTTATAAAAATGACTATTGAAATGTTGTTGGCATATTGTTGAGGCATTGTTGACACAATATCCTTTCAATAATGTCTCAATAGTTATTGAACGTACACAACAATACCTCAACAATAAAGTTGTTGAGCGCTTCACAACAGTAAAGTCATTGACTAACTGTTGTTGACATATTGTTGAGTAATGTTGAGTACTATTGAGGATTGTTGAGCAATATTGACATTGAATATATGTCTGAAACACACACACGTAGACGTGTATGTGTTTTACACATATATATTGTTTTATTGTTCACTTAACCACCACTAAATATATAGAGTGTCACATAACTTGAACCAAAGGCCTATCTCTCGAGTCGTAACTGGGGGAGCTTGTGGCAAGACGATACTGCCGCAGGCGTTCCGCTTCGTTTGCCCTAAATTCAGGGTCGGCGGCTCTTCGCTGACGTTTCGCCGGGGCTTCGGAAGCCGTCACGCTAGAATCAGCATGCTAGAATCGGACGACAAGCTTCGCTTACTAGAATCGGACGACAAGCTTTGCTTACGTAAGATGCTTACGGCGACAAGCTTTGCTTTCAGATATATATTCAATGTCAATATTGCTCAACAATTCTCAATAATACTCAACATTATTCAACAATATGTCAACAACAATTAGTCAACGACTTTACTGTTGTGAAGCTCTCAATAACTTTTTTGTTGAGGTATTGTTGTGTACGTTCAATAACTATTGAGGCATTATTGAAAGGATATTGTGTCAACAATTCCTCAACAATGTGCCAACAACATATCAATAGTCATTTTTATAAGGGTAAGCACGCTCCACCGTCATTTGATTGTAAGGAAGGGGCATGCACATCGAACATGCTCAATGAGGTCTTCATACATGAGCAATCTTCCAATCCCGGGCGCGAACACTGCGATTATGCACGCCCAGCCAAGGCACTGCGTCCGAAGCTTATAATAATGGCTAAAAATTTCACTGTGATGCAATGCGTCACCGAATATTGGTAACATAACGTTGCACCGCGTCGAGAGAGATACTAACGGGTACAACGCCTTCACTTAATTTTGGAACGCCGAGCACACAGCACAACACAGTACTAACTGGAATGCTAACGTCAGTAAACCAGCGGCCACATTAGACGACAAAGGAGCTACTAGAGGCGTCAACGCCGCTAATATTGCCTAATATTGCGTACACGTCTCAGTTGTGAGTATGCATTCAACACAACAAATGAAACACCCCTTTATCACAGACTCGCAATGTCGCTTTGTCAATCCTCATGGCCAAGGAATCTCGTTAAAGAGCGTGCTCACACAACACAATTGACCCCATCACCGGCCATCGCGGAGCATTTCGCACGCGCGACGTGCACCAACAACGAAAAAAGGACACTTAAATCACTTACTTGTGTAACAATCCAGCGCCGATTCCTTCCTATTTAGTGTGAAATCACAAATGCGACAGGAACACCACCTCCACCGTCCGCCATTAGCGAGTACTCGTACAGTTGTTTGTGCTGGAGGAATCCAACCCAGCGTGTAGGCGCGATGAAGGGGTGGTAAGCAGCGCTACCGCTCAAACCCTACCTGCTTCTTTTTGTGTGTTTACGATGCTCGCACGCGAATAATGTTCAAACAGCGTTATCTATGGTGATATATGTAACTGGCAGTGAGAGTAGACAGTGTCTTTTCGTTATATTCTTTGCGTGTTCATTTTTCACTAGTAACATGTTCAGTTGCCCTCCTCATGAAATTACGGACGGCTCTCCGTATTTCAAAAACGGAGCTCACGTCCGTCTTTTTTACGTAGAATCCCGCCGTTTTTCATAAACGGAGCTCACGTCCGTCTTTTTTACGTAGAATCCCGCCGTTTTTCATAAAACAGAATGGTCTACGTAAACTTTACGTAGGTTTTTGCTGTAAAATTACGGAAATTTTTTACAGTGTGTGCTGCGTGTTATCAATCTCCTATAATGTGGATCTCCTATGCTATGTGGATCAAACAGCGTGCTATATAAATCACTCTGGACGGCACCTAAATAAATGATTTTTTTTTCATAAAAATACCCATTGGGCAGCATAATATTGAGCCGCTTATAAGCCGATCCGACTTGATCTAATATACCGCATAAAAATGTCGGGTAATGCGTACGGTCTTCCAAGTGGCTCTATTCTAGGCCCTTTAAATGCGGGCCGCGAAAGTAAGAGCCGCATTAAATAGGCCGCATAAGCAAGTAGGCCACTTACAGTTAGCCATTTATAAGCGTCGAAATTTCCATCTACTATCCGCGTTATATGCGTGGTTTTAAGCCGGTATTGACTAATTGTGACCTTTGGATCGAGGGAACACCGAAGAAATGTTTGTGCCGTTGACTTGCGGAATTTTCGCAACACCTCGCGCGGCAGTTCGCACGGAACAATAAGCCCTGTGCCGGCATACGACTGGGAAGTTTTGGCCATGTCGGCGGTACGCAAACGATGGAGACCATTGACGCAGAACTGCAGCTGTAAAGCGAATCGTCTGTGGCTGCTGTCTGTTTTGCGGTTTTCGATATCGAAGTGCCGTTGGCGCCGCTACTCACGACCCAAAACAAAATCGCACTTCAGGCTACCTCTAGCAGCGGTTAATAATTATTACACCTTGGCGGGCAATACTAAAGCGACCTATTGGTTATATGTTGCATAACAAATGTACAGTAGCTCTGAGTAGAGCCGCTGTTTGACCGGGCCCCCGTCTCAAGACGTGGCAGTGAAACTCGACTCTTGTCATCCCGCGCACTGTCTATCTGGCTAACACGAAAACCGAAGGCGTTCTTAAAAGCGACGGCCAACCACACGCGACACAGTAAAGTTTCATCGCTTCGACATAGACCAGGCAATAGTCAAAGACACGTACAATAACGGTTTAAGAGAGTACAGTCGTGAATTGGCACATTACTGTAAATTTTCATCGTCTAAAGCACTATGACGAGCGCCAGTAGACGAAACCTTCGCGCTGCATCAGATCTTCAGAATGGCACAGGTATACGCTGGACTTGTTCGTGGGTAAAACGCGCGGCTTAGCTGGTGACGATGCCGCAGCGACCCGGCAGCCACTGAAATTTAAATGTTTGCTCGTATTCAACAACGCGGTAATGAGACTTTCTGATGTCGAATACCAGCCGTTCATGCGGGCCGTATACTGGGAATGGTCCAACTCTCACCATTCCAAGGAGTTAAAATGAGTGGTGCTACGGCGATATCCACTCTCCGAACTGGAGTGAGAATTGAATGAAGGGTTCCACTCCGCAACCGTGATTTGCAACACATTCGTCAATATTTTCGTTATGCCGACTTTAACAACAATGTGCATTCATATACTAAAGTTCTTAAATGTATTTTTGTTGTTGTTGTTGTTGTTGATCATGAGATGTTCCAATCGAAAAAAAATATCTCCCGGCAGAACCAACCTTGGGTGGATATCGTTGCAGCGATAGCTTGCGCATCACGACAAGAGACTGGTTGTAGATTTCAGTGATGAACGCGTCCCTCAGTAACCACTGTACACCTTGCAGAGAAAGCGGTACTTTTATTCAGCATTGAAATGGGTGTAATCACAATACACGACAGGCTTTACATCGTATAAGCGCGCCATAGTACGATGAGAGACGCGTAGCGAATTCCGCGGATGAACGCGTTCCGTAACTTTCTTAATCGTCAGATAGAAGATGCACGCGCTCACATTTTATAATTGTTGCTATGCGGCCTGGCATAGCACGCAAAGTGACTCAAGCTCTACCACCAGATTACCCCGGCTTTTCAGGCATGCGCCCGTGGTGTAATTGGGTGAAAGCGTTGGATGTAAAGCCTGGCACAATGAATAGCTTGCAATAAGTAGTATTTTTTTGTTTCCAAAAACTTATTGCCGGATTGAGCTCTTCCGAAAATATTTCCACATTTTTGCAACTTTCCTATGGTCTTCAACTCTTGAGCGAACGCAGACAGAATGGAAACTGCCGTGATGCCTTTCGTGAGCTCAAGGCTCAACGACGTGAGAGTAAACCTGTCGCAAGGTCATGCTGCGGAAGCATTTGGCGCTCTCAATTTTACTGTAGATAGCAATTCTATCTCGATTGCTCGTAGTAGTGGATTTGTGCAAAGCTTTTTTTTACATTTTTTTGCCAGCACGGCGAGCAAGCTGTGCATACTTACCTGTCCTGGTGCACCGTGCAGGTAGCCACCCTATATATTCACCAATTCTGACTTTATTAAGGATGACCACGGAAGGAAAAAGCAGGCTTTCTTCGGGCGCGGCGTCTTCTGTCTGGCTCGCATCTACGTCCTTCTAGGTGACACCTTATTCTTCGATTTCACCAGAACAGCACTGAGCAAGAAATGTTCTCTCTGCGTCGCACTTATCAACAACGAATCAAGACCTGCGGCTTTTACGACGTAAAGATGACGGTCGCCAATTGGACCTTGCTTGATACGGTACTGCTGTCCAATGTAACTTCATAGGAAAGGTGACCGCAACGTGGCGTGAAACCATGCTCGACCTGACGTACTCTTGTGGGGTGGAAGCCGGCTGCAAGGTTTTGGAGCAGGGCTGGGAGCAGCAAACTGGCGATTTTGGAGCGAGGCTGGGAGCAGCGACTATATATTTTGGAGCAGTATCGAAGCAACAAATTTGTAGTTTTGTAGCAGCTCACTTTCGGAAATCGGCATTATGCCACGCGCCGTGCTTTCCGAGCTTCGAAGCGAATCGTGAGGATTAAAAAGGCATATCGGTGCCATTGCTGACAGCGGCGAATTATTTCACTGAAAAACACGACACCAAACAGCAAGAAGCTGAGTAGCGAATGTCAAAGCAGCTAGGCCTAGCGTTGCCATGGTGGTGGCTACGGCTGCAAGTGCCGGTTTGAGGCAGTGAGGTAATCAACATGGCGGTGGTGGTGGCTTTGATTAATGTCGTTTTGTACCTGCGGTCCACCCACAAAGTCTGGAAAATCGGACGGCGAATGGTTCTTGCGTCCGAAAGTTGAGACTTTCTGTTACATTCACTCTATGGTGGTGCCGCGAAGCCGCCCGAATTATCGGGCATGTAATTGGCAAACGATAAATGCGGAGTATCACAGGAATAGCACTTACGAATGCCATGCTGAGGTTCGCTGAAAAAAGAGTTATATTCCAAAAATGTCACAAGATGAGAATAGATGACGTGTTCCAGAAGCTAACAGGGAATGCTCATTAAAGAAATTGGTCTGTAATTGAGAGGCGACTGGGGGTCACCGGATTTAAAAACACGAACCACCTTTCCCACTTTCCAATCCTCTCGAATTTCATAGCAATATAGAGATTGTGTGAAAAGGTGCGCAGAAAGATAGCGGAATATGCTTCAGTATTGTTGAAAATCTTTGAGTTGATGGTATCAATACTACAACTAGATGACAATTTCAATCCGCGAATTAAGTGGGCACCACCCGAAAAACCAATAGAGAATTTTAGAATAGGGGCTCCAAACGTTTTGGGACCCCAAAGAAATAGCGTCGATATCACTGCGCATGCGCGAGACGCAAACTGCGCTTGGGTTTTGCGTTGGGCACGCTATTTCACTGATTTAGCGGGAGCCCCAAACGCTGCCCCAAAAGCTTTGCGTCAACAAACATGGCGGCACCCATCGAAGCGACGGCTCGAACCGAGTACCAAACGACTCGATTCGTGGTAACGCGTGAAGTTCGTAAGCTAGGAGAATTGACTGCGGTTATCGCTTTCTCTCAACTAACGTTTGTGATGAAGTTGATTCATTAGCCGCCGCTAATTCCGAATTCGATTGTCGATTTCTTGTCTCGTAGGCCTAACGTGGATTAGCTTGGCTGGTGAAGGCACGTGAAGTTGGTTACTCAAAATTAAGCGCAACAAATCACTTGCTGCTAATCGAATAACCTCTGAATTGTAATTAAACGCAAAACCACGATAGCCAAAATTATTGTTGCTATCATAAAGTGGTATCGTTTATTTTAATATTTATAATAGTTTTTCTTTCACACCGTAGTGGCGCTGCGAGCGCAAGACGCTATTCGCAACCCAAAGCCCTATTCTAAAACTCTTCACTTCTGCATGCCCCAACGCTAACACCCGCTTTGGGGCCCCAAACTTTTGGCGCCCCAATTCTAAAACTCTCTAATGATTACAGGTTTCATGGGAAAAAATAGCAATCGTGAGGGGGGGGGGGGTGGTACAACAGTAGAGCACTCTCAAAATGATTTAACGAACGCTTCATTTATTACATGGCAACAATCTTCTCTGCGTACAGCTTCGTCATCGAAATTTGTAAGAGATATCGCGCTCTTTTTAATGCGATAGCAATTACATGGACACTCCAAGCGGATATATGTTGTCGCCGTGAGGTTCCGTATAAAGTCCAAGTGCGATAAAATCGTAGCCGCGCACAGTATGCTGTGTGTGCGAGTGAAAGCGCGCGAGGGACGCGCGCTTTCACGGAGAGTGAAGGCACGTGCAGAGCAAACGCGACGTCTTCCGTCGTGCGAAATGCCGTGGGAGGGGGGGGGGGAAGGGGAGCCAACGTTTAGCTGCGGCACCAATTGCGTATCTTACGACCAGGTGCAAGGGGAATTGGCGACTCAATCTGCCACCCGAAACGCAACGCGGGAGGGAGGGGGCGCGGCTTCTACTATTCCACCAATTGCGTACTTTGTCTGTGTGTGGCTGCGGGCTGTCGCGCGCATCGTATCTTGAAAGCGATCTCCCCACAGCTATTACCTTTGTATGCGCTGTGCTTTTGCCGCTCAGTTTCTGTTGAAGCGATAGACCGCACGAATCTTCGGTCGCTGCTGCTCAAGCTTGCTCGCACCAGCGTTTTGACAGTGGTTTTCTGTGGTCATCGAGTGTGATCTATTCACGTTTGCTTGTAAGTGCTGACTCCATGCTTGTTAATTCGGTTAGTAAGCGAATGTGTCCAAGTTCATGCAGCCGATAAAACTACTTTCCTTATCCGTATAGCTCTCTATTAATTTCCTATCGCAATTGATGCTTCGCTTTCAGGCGAAACTGCGACTTCTTTCTGGGCTTAACGCTATTCCAAAATTTTGATGGTTTAGTGGTCAAGAGAAGCGGGAGTGCATAATTAAAGAAAACATGTCGGGCCTCTCTGATAACGGTGCGATAAGTTATTTCAGTTACGTTATAGTATTAGATTAGATTTCAGTTATGTTATAGTCTTCGCCTAAAGTACAGTTTTCAATATTCTTATTGAATGAATCATCCGTCGGCATGCAACTGCTTGATATACTTAGGGGGGATGGGAGCTTTGTCAAGCCGCGATACAGTGGCTTTATTTCCCATCCCCTCGGCCATGTGATATATTAGATGTCTGGAACAATAAAAGACTACTACTACTAAAACCACGACCTGATTATGAGGCATGCCGTAGTGGTGGACTCCGGAAGTTTGGATCACCTGGGACCACCCCATCGAAATGCGTCCGCCGTGGCCGGGATTCGATCCCGCGAACTCGTGCTCAGCAGCCCCACCCCATAGCCACTGAGCAACCACGGCGCGTTGGTTTCCGTGAGTACAGCGACATCAGCCAAGCTTGTGCCAACAACAGAAGCTAAAACGTCACGTTTGCTTAGCATTCTCCTAATGTTAGTAAATAGAAAGACAAGCCTCCGTAAGGAGTAATACGCTGCGCATTGTTAGGATACCAACACGTCACTACTGGCGAACGATGAGCTTAACGCTTATATTCGGGTCTTGGCTCTGACGAAGTTCACAGACGCTGTCAGTAGATGGGGAGTAAACATAGCATTTATTGTTTATGTACAGTTTATTATATCGCACGGAGAGCTGTTGAACACTGGCTTTACCGTATTCAAAAGCTTCTTGCGCAAGTGTCTGGTTGTCCGGCAGAAATCTTCGTTGAAGAATATTCTAGAATCTTTGGCTTGCTGCGTGGTGAAAATATGCTTTCTCTGAATTTCAATGATGGAAACTTAACAATAACTGGCCGGCATTTTCCAGGAACAAACTTTGCCAATAGATGCACGCGAGATATGCGGTCGTCACTACTGCTCAGAATTAGGTCTAGTGCGATGTTAAGGGCTGCGCATATTTGCTGCTCAGATTGCACCCGCATTTTTGAAAGACTACCGTGAAACCGCGAAAGATTAAGTTTTCTCTGCGCGAATGGTCTTCGATGTCATCAAGACGGTGGTGGTGGTGGTTAAACTTTATTTCCAAAAAGGGTACTGAAGGACACCAGACTGTTCGTCAAGGTGTAGAGGGCACCTCCCACGTCGGGACGGGGAGCCCTAGGCTCTCCGCCGCTTCGCAGGCCTTCTGGACAGCCCAGAGTTGGTCTTGCAGCTCGCTGCTTCTAAGAGCGCCGTCCCACTTGTTCTTGTCCTCCAGATAGGAGGCCTGTGTCGCGCATCCCCACAACATGTGTCCCAAGTTCACATGTCCACCACACTGTGCACAATTGAAAGTTCCGTCGTAGTCTGGGTCGATTCGGCTCATACGCCAAGGATTGGGGTACGAGTTCGTCTGTAGCAAGTGGAGAGTCACTGACTGTGCCCTGTTAAGTTCCTTGTTTGGAAGGGAGAATTCTCTACGTCCTAAATAAAAGTGCTTGATGAGCTCATTATATGTCTGAAGCTGGTCTTTAAAGGCCTTAGGCGGAGACGAGGGAGTCTGCAGGGGAGCGCGGCTGGCAAGTCCTCGCGCGGCCCTATGAGCTGGTTCCTTAAGGTTCCGCTGTCCTCCCACGAAATCGCCCATATGGGCTGGGAACCAGACTATAGAGTGGAGACTAATGCATCTACCTTCCAGTAACCTTGAAACCTTCGCATCCACTACTCCCCTAGCAAAGGCGCGAGTAGCTGCCCTAGAATCGCTATAGATTACCGAGCGCTCTGGATCTAGCAGAGCGAGTGCAATGGCCATTTGTTCGGCCACCTCCGGATTCTTGGTATAAACAGAGAGTGCGTTGAAGACTCTTTCGTGGGCGTCTATTACGGCTACCGAAAAAGCTTCGCGACTGGCCACCTGAGCGGCGTCTACGAAGGCAGCTTTTGTGGAATCCGTAGCAGCCTCGGCAAGAAGAGCCTTCGTGCGGGTGAGCCTTCTCCCTTGGTTAAAGACCGGGTGGACGTTCCTGGGAAAAGGACGAACCACAATCGCGTCCCTAATTTCTTTACTAAGATGTCTGACGTCATCCTTTTCAAGTTCAGTAAACATGCCCATAGTGACCAGGATGTCTCTGCCAGCTCTGGTGCCTGACAACCGGACGACCTGTGCTGTGCGCTGAGCCTCAGCGATTTCAGCTAGAGTATTGTGAACTCCTAGTCTCGAAAAAAGCTCGGTGGATGCGTTCAACGGTAGCCCCAGAGCTACCTTGAAGACTCGACGGATTGTGGTATTGAGTCGTTTCTCTTCTGTTTTTTTCCAATCGAGCATAGCCGCAACATAAGTAATATGACATAGGACGAAAGCGTGTATGAGCCTAATGGCACATTCCTCGCTCATACCTTTATTTCTATTGACAATGCGTCGAAACATTCCTAGAGCATTCTCCACTTTGCCAGTTATCTTTTGTATCATCAGTCCAGTTCTCTGCGCGATTGGTCTTCGATATCATCAAGGTGGTGGTTCATATTAGTAACCTGAGGGACGAGGCTTTCGTATGTTTTGCCTTCAGATGGCTGGATAGTGCTTTCAACGGTTGATAGCCTATTCAGTTTCAGCAATTTCAGATATCACCTGCTAAGTCGGCTGCCATAGCATACCACCCTAAACAACGCGCTCGTCGAACAATGAGCCGACTGTACCTTGACGAAACACCGATAAGGTGGGTGTGACAACACCATTATTTGGGCTTAATTGTGGATGATCGCATCTCTTGGCGCCCTGCCGTTAAATTCGTACGCAACAAATCGCAATCCATCCTTAAGTATGTGGCCGCCTTGACAGCTAGAGGTGCAGGCTGTGACCAAACAACGGCTCTGCAGGTGTACCAATCATTTGTACTCTCAGGCATGATGTATGCGTTACCATTCCTGAACGTCCCACCTAGTTTGATTGCCCAACTGGAACGTGATCATTGCGTTGCCCTTCGAGTAATGCTGGGATGACCTCGTGGGGTGCAATCAGTTCCATTACTCACTGAAGCACATCATTTACCTCTAAGGCTACAAGAAGACCAGAGTGCTCTATATCATATTGAGCGTCTGCACCGCGCATCGAATGGTCAAATGCTCCTTGTTCGTCTGATTTACCGCCCGTTTTCTCGCATTGGAAAAATGGCGGCATTATTTATGAACATTACTGGCATTTCTGAACATGATGCTCCAGTTACGCCTTCGCCTCCGGAAGATATCATCAAACACGTACTGCCCATTTACCTTAGAATCCCTGACATACACAAAAATCGGATATGCCTGTTTCTGCCATATTCCAATTGTCTCAGTCGCACATGTTCGAGAGATTTCTAGAGTATCTTCAAGTATTTACAGATGCATCTGTACAGAGCGACGGTCAAGGCGCCTCTGCAGCTTTTTTCTGCCCTTCAACTCAAGCACGACGTATATTTCATATACCCCATCCAGCCTTGTCAACACCTCGGAGCTAGCAGCAATTAATGTTGCACTGAAATACGTGCAAGAGGAGTTAACCTCACCGAAGATTGTCATATTTATGGACTCCCGCGCTGCCCTTAGCAGAATACGCAGTCAGGTTGATTGCCCAATTGTGCGCAGTATTACTGACTCTTCCAAAAAATTTTTATCACGTGGGGTATCTCTCGTTGCTGAATGGATACCTTCGCACGTAGGGAATGTCGGAAATGAAGAGGCTGATCGACTGGCTTCAACTTGCACTCATACCGACTGTGCTTGCCCTGAAATTTTGGGCAAGCTTGATGACGCTCGTCTGCTGATTCGTCGCCACATACTCAAGCAGCATCCAAAACAGCGCGTCGCAAATGGAACGTTCCCGCCGCGTTTTCGCGGTCGAGGCTTGCCTCGTCGCGCTAGAGCGAAACTACTCAAGCTAAGGGTTGGCTGTGTTAACGTGCACGAACGTTTATACAGACAAGGACGTCTGACTAGTCCATCGTTTACGTCTTACGGTGGCTGCGAGACACTTCAGCACCTGATATTGGAATGTCCCGCTTTCAGCGCGCAACGCTTATCGCTAGTGAAGGACTATCATCTCCTTGGCCTGCGGTGTACGACTCTAAACGAATGTTTATACCCCAGTGGTTGTGCGTCTCGACGTGATCAAGCTCATCGCACTCTGCTTACTTTTCTAGAAGCAACAAACTTAGGGGCACGTTTGTAACCCAGCAACCATTTCTTTTATTTTACGTTCTTTAGTAGCATGACCGGCAGGGACGGGCCCTACTGTATGTTGTACTTCAGTCTTTGAGATTTGTCATCTCGCTCTTTCTTTCCTCCTTCCTCCCCTCCTTCCTATCTTTCCTTTCTATGCTTCTCTCGTCCTTTCTGAAGAGTAGGCAGGCGTTGTGCCCCTTCTGGTGGCAGTTGCAAGCCTTGCTCCTCGATTTCGATTTTCTGTGTATATGTTTACAAATCAAATAATAATAATTAACATTGGCATGTAGTCCCTTTAGCAGCGATAACAGCTCAATATGTTGTTTACCGGCGTTGTCATTAGCGGGTCAGGTCCGGGATTGAGCTCTACATCACCTGATAGTAGCAACATTTTAGATGCATGAATACATTCGCAAGCAAGGCAAAATAACACTTGTGGGCATGGAAGTGAGAGCACAAAAGCATTATTATTTTTTTTTACAGAAGAGTTGAGTACCTGAACCAACATGCACAAGAAGCGAAAAGGCGTGTCAGGGGTCTGCATTGTTGCTGTTCTTCCACGCCCACTGGAGGGCGCGAGGACAGCCAGCTGCTTATAAAGCACGCCGGGCATGCATCTATCGATGCCGATGGCTTTGTCCAAGTGAGCTCAAGATGGTGCTCCAGGAACGCCGCGCTGCGTTGCATGGAACTGAGCTTGGCCATCCAGGAGTGACGCCTGGCAACTTATGCTCGCGGTCTCGGTCGGCGCGAGCTGGAACAGCTGTACAGAGGCGCAGCACCGGATGATTCATTCCATGTGGCAATGATAATCAGTATCGGCACCAAGAAGCGAAAAGGCGTGTCAGGAGTCTGCATAGTTGCTTTTCTTCCATGCCCACTTCTGCATGTCTGCGTGGCCTAATGGATAAGGCGCCTGATTCCGGATCAGGAGATTGCAGATTCGAGTCCTGTCGCGTACGTGTTTTTCTTTACTTATTTATTACAGCGATACTGTATATGCCTAGGCGAAACATCCGACCGTTCCCAGGAGGGCCCTGCGCTGGCACAGGTGTGCATGCGCGACAAAAAAAAATAATTGGGGCGGAGTTATACGCAACAGCAGAGGGAATGTCTGGGTCTTTCACAGCGTGGGTGTGACGTAGCGCAGTCTGCAGGGAGTGCGCACGCGTCAAGTTTGGGGATGCAAAGTGTCTGGCGCAATTGGCTGCGCGGTCGGTGACGTCGTTCCTCTTTCGCAGCAGTGCGCGCGCGCGTGATTCTCTCCGACATCGCAATGATGCAGTTACGTGTCGTGCGTTCTCTCGCGGAATAGCTCGCGTACGAAGAACAGCGCCGGGAGTCCTACCGCCGCAGTCGTGCCACCAAAGCCCAACGTGTCTGTGCCTTCATTGCTTGGCATAAAGGGGCGCGTAATGTGACACATAACTGCGTAACACTGTTCAATAACACTTTAATATACCCGCGTGATAACCTTAAGATAAACACCGTGGCCGCCCCTTTACAGCTTCGCTGGTCAACCGCCTCCACAGCGTGTAAGGGCCGAACATTTTTTTTTACCCATGCAGCATTCCAGTTTATGGGCTTGCAGCTGCTACTTCTGCATGCCCGCTACCACATATACTGCTGGGATGCAGTATTATTTTGGGACATCCTCAAGCGAAGCCCAAGCAGGTTGGCACGAAATCTTATGCGTATAAGAAATACCTCATATCCTGCATTTTCGTGTCGTGTCAAATGATGACAAAACGTGAACTCATCAATGTCGCCCGTGGGCGACTTGATCGCTGCGAGCAGGCATCCTCGAGCGATCGGTTTCGGGGTACGCTGGATTTCGCGTCTTCGCATTGGACGCGTCGCAGGCCGTTTGTTTCGCTCTGAAAAGTGAAGTTGGCGCAGTGCGCGTCCTGTATCGAGTCGCGCGACATCTCACGAAAGTCATCGTATCCCCGAATGCAACTATATATTTTCAAGTTCGCAACGCATAAACGGGTCGACTATGCCGAGCGCGCGCCCGCCTTGTCACAGGCAGCTGCCATGCTGGCAGTATGTTCACGTTTATCCCTAGGCCAGCTGTCCGGGCGTTCGATTTTGCTTACTTCGGAAAGCTTCAGGTTGTCTTGGGATCCCAACACACGTGACTTCCTATCAGGACAGAAACTAGCTCACTGCCGTCTGGCTGCCAGAGGGTTGCCAGAACTCCGAAAATCGACGATGCCAAGTTTCGGTTTCCCACGCTCTGATCGCCTAAATACGTGGTGCCACAGTTCCACCGGTAATCGCCTTTTTCATGCTCCAAAAGTTCGTTTAGCCTGTAGGGAGACCTCGCTTCAATTTCCCAATTAAGATGAGCCCGCTGAAACAAAATAATAAAAAACTAATTATTGTGTGAATTAGTGACTAATTGCCACGTATCACCCGTCACCCCTAGATCGTCCCCACTGACGTCATGTCTCCGAAAGAGCCGTCGTTTTATTTCAAACGGGCTGTATTTAAATATAACTTTGTCTATCTATAAACACCCAGTAAATGACGACACCTCTTTGTACAGAGGGCGACGTTAACAAAAATTGCCCTTTTCTTTGCACCGAAACAGGTAATACAAAACTAAGAAAAAAAAGAAAAAGAAAGTTGACGTCCCAACCAGAGATGGCAGTAACTTCAAATCTTATGCGGCTTGGCGCGAATGTGTGAATTTTTTTAGCGACCGGCATTTCGACGGCGCCAGCAGTTTTTTTTTTTTTTTTTTGAGGCTACGTAGGCCTATGTGGGAATTGTACAAATGACGAGATGTATGCGGTGGTACTGAGAATAACGTTTTGAGGTTTCGTGGTGCTGCTCAACTCAGCTGAAGCGTCAGCGTGTCATTAAACTACAGGAGTGGCGTATGTGTCACTGTGAACATAATTAGGCTGTTATTGATGTAATTGCTCCAGCAGGTTCCCCAGGAAGGTGAGCGAATAGTATGGAAATAAATGACAGTGCCACAGAAGTTTTAAAAGCAACTTCACTTTTATCGGCCTAGATGGATGCAACCAATCTAACTGACGAACGGAAACATATGTTTCAATGGAGGAAAAGTATTATGGCCCGCACACGTACAGTCCTTATGTACAGAAACTTATGCCAAACCTTTTCAAAGAATCATTCGAAATTCTGTGCTATACCATGTATTCATATCCAAGAGTTATCAGACAAAACAACGTTGCCCCGCATTATTACATTAGACATACTAATTTTCCTGTCCGTCGGACACTCAGAGCCTGTGTTACGCATTGTGAAGTGAACATAGCGCGTCGTTTCTTCGGGGAGCGTTCTGCATTTATCGTCACGACAAGAGGCAGCGCGTCGGATGCGGCAGCCGTGAACTTGCCCGATAAAAAAAAGCCTGCACTCACACCTTTCGCGAATGAATGCCATGTGCTAGGTCACGCAAAGTTTAATGTGAAGCGGACGCTACGCTTTGAACAAACACGCAAGGAAATATAAAATGACCAACCCCTTCCCCTACTTGAAAATGGGTGTAAGCGAAGCTTGTTTGTTTCTTAGGTGTTCCTCGGAGCGAAGTATCACGTTGTGCTCGAACCACAACCGGTCACACACACTTCAACTGCCTCTGAAGTTCCGGTTAAGAAACTCGCATTGAAATCTGGCCGTCGCACCGGGGAAGTTGATGCTAGCGTTGCCGAGGCGTGCACCACCGTTATCTGGTTCCTGGAGGGCAAGACGATGTTGACGTTTGGCCTCAAAATCGCGCTCCCGCAACTCGGGGTCGGCTGCTCTTCGGTGACGTTCGGCCTCAACTTCGCGCTCCCGCAACTCGGTGTCCGCAGGTCTTCGCTGACGCTTCGCCTGGGCTTCGGAAGCCCTCACGCTAGAATCGGCTCGTGGACGACGAGCGAGTTTGTGGCGCCGTTGCGCAAACGCAGCCTGCACCTCGGCGGAACGCACCACGCGGTGGTCGCCAGCCGATCGCCGAGACTGGTCTGAGGCGACGGAAGCCCGGCAGAGCGCGCGCCAAAGCCCTTTCCCTCCCCGCGACACACCAGATGACCCTGATATGCCGCTCACGTCAAGTGATCCGGCGCCGGCGCAGCTGGAAGAGCTGGTCTACTGTGGGAGCAGCCGTGTTTTTTATTGCGATAGGAATTACATGGACACTTCAAGCGAATTTCTGCCGTCGCCGTCGCCATGAGGTTCAGTATAAAGTCCAAGGGCGATAAAATCGTCGCCGCGCCCCGTATGCGCGAGTGAAAACGCGCGGGAGACGCGCGCCTTCACGGAGAGCGAACGCACAGCGGAGACAAAACGAGACTTCCGTCGCACGAAAGGCTGTGGGGGTATGGGAGGGAGGGAAGGGGAGACGCTGTGCTTCGGCAACAAATGCGTATCTCGCAACCGGGAGCAAGGGTAACTGGCGATGCAATCTCCCATGCGAAAGGAGCAAAGCGGGAAGGCAGCGAGGGAGGGAGGGGGGGAGGGGGGCTTCTACTCTGCCAACAAATGCGTTCTTGCACTTTGCGCTAACAAAATAAATTATGGGATTTTCGTACCGCAATCACGATCTGATTATGAGGCACGCGGTAGTGGGGGACTCCGGAAATTTGGACCACCTAGGGTTCTTTTACGTGCACCTAAAGTACGCGGGTGTTTTTCGCATTTCGCCCCCATCGAAATGCGGCCGCCGTGGCCAGGATTCGATCCCGCGACCTTGTGCTCAGCATCCACCGAAACTTGGGAGCCAATACAAGCTTCGCTTCAAGAAAGCTCGGACGAAACCGCCGCGTTGAAGTGAGCACCGCCATTCCGCAAAAGTAGCTGGCTTGCGCAGTCTTGCCAAGTCTTGCGCCAGAGTTACTGTTTGGTAGGGGTCACCAAGAAGGAATAAATCGTGAAAAACAATTGTTGTTGTTAGTACAACAAAAATATTCTAAACGGTATATTTAGAGGTATGACAGTATTTTGATGAAAAATTTTCGAACATAATTTTTCGCGTAGGTTTTCTAGTTTCAGTGTTTGTCCTCCACACCCCCCTAACCTAGTCGCGCTTCAACCTTGCGCCATTAACTGATATCTCTGGCAATAAGTATTAGCACGCTTTTCGTTCCTAGCTTCGCGACCTATTTAATGGACCTTGATTTTTCCACGAGCAGCACTAGTCTGACAACTTCGATCATTCGGTGCACATATTACACACATCTTTCTTGAGGGTAAAAATCTGGGTGCGTAGCAAAGCAATGGAAGCTTCTTTAAAAGCTTAAAGTGATAATTGGAGAGCGCATGAGCAATATTTCAATACTTGTATAGCTGAGGTCCGAGACACCGCAAGCCGCAAGAGGACGCTTGATGTAGGCCTCAGTTTTAAAGCAGTGCTCCTCTGGAGCATGCCATCCTGAGAGATATTAAACGGGGAAAAACCATTTAGCAGGGTTTCAGTTACTTGTGACAGCACAGAGTATTTCGCTCTTCAGTTTTCGCAGGAAAACGAAATGAATTCTTTCACTTTACTGAATAGCCGCATGGCGACGATCACTGAGCTTCTCGTCTTCCAGCCGCCTGGCGACTACGCGATCCGCAATATGCCAGATGCGTATCGTGTCATGATTGATGTCTCTTAGTTACCCGATGATGTCACAGAAACCAGGAAAAGAGCTAAGTACACAAGGAACTGCACAGTCGGGCTGAAATCACTTGGCAAGCCGGGACTGCATGGTTCACTGCAGGTTTACACCTCGGCTCGGTCAAGTGGTGTAGCTTGCACGAGTTCCGTAAATTTCCCATTGGACACGTGGATAAATTATAGCGCCGTCTTCAGGGGGTGCTGCATGGAGATGGCATGATGGATATTTTTCTGGGTAAAACCACGATCTGAATCTGAGTCACGCCGCAGAAATCCAACGTGCACGCAATGCACGATACACTGCTGTTGTTGCAGTTGCTCTAATCAAAATGCGGTCGCCGTGAAGGCGATTTGAACCCGGAAATACGTCTTTTTCAGCGCAACGTCAAACCCACTTGGCCATCACGGCGGGTTGGTATGATACATAACCAGCGTGCTGCATACAGTTTGGCTGTCAGCACTACGCGAAAGCTGTAATATGATTTTTTAGGCCACATAACACAAATGTTTGTTGTGATAAAATTACTGGGCAGGCAAGACCTTCTGTCCTAAATTGTTCAAGTGTTTGGTGAGAAAATAGTTTTATTGTCATACATTAAGCATAGGAGGCTCAAAGCAGCCGGATCCGTTTATCTGAGTGGGCGTTCTTGCGGAGCGGGGCGAAGCCTCGAGCAGCACCTGCGAAGTGGCGGAGCGTGACGGCCAACGCCAGCGCGCGGGCCTAGGGTGGCGTCGCGTGGTTAGAGAAACGGGAGCAGATGCGCGCCTTGTGTAAAAGGATGGCGTCGCGTGGGAAGCAAAACATGAAGACGCTGGCTCGCGCTCTCGGCTACTACGCCGCATCTTTCACTTGTAGGTGGCGTCGTGAGTCTTCATACGCGGTGATTCGCATATCGTGAACAACCAGCATAGTGGTTGCCGCGTTGTAGCTCCAAAGCAAACGAAGGTGTCTCAGCCGAACACATAGAATCTCCTTCAAGAAAACAAGGTGTCCCAACAGAACTCCAAAGACGGACCCGTGCTTACGCATTTATAACGAACCTGCAACAGATCATCCGAAATTTTATTTTAAGAAACATTACAGGCTAGATATACCAGGTGTTCAAAATTAAGCTTTATGGTTTTCTTAAAATTAGGCACTGGGAGGCACGTGAAGACCACCTGCGCAAATAAGTCATGTGGCCAGGGGGGCACAAAGTGAGATCATAATTACCGCTGTCAGCAGCCGAACTGACTAAAATTGAAGAATTAGCTTTTTATTGAGTGCAGTAATAAACACGACTGCCTGTAAGTTTTCAATACAAACATACCCACTTACTGCAGTCGACAAAAATAATTGTTCAATTTTAGTTAATTGGGCTGCTCACAGCGATAATTATCATCTCACTTTGTGCCCCCCTGGCCACATAACTTATTTGCACAGGTGGTCTTCGTGTGCCTCCCAGTGCCTAATTTTAAGAAAAGCATAAAGCTTAGTTTGAACACCCGGTATTATCAGGCGCAGCCGCCAAGCACATGGCTGTATTGGGTAACGTCCTTTTCCTATAAGCTCGAGAAACCGATACCTGGTTTCGCTATATGTCTTCTTCCTCTTTCTGGGGTTTTATGTGCCAAAACCAGTTCTGATTATGAGGCACGCCGTAGTGGAAGGCTCCGGATTAATTTTGACCATCTGGGGTTCTTTAACGTGCACTACAACGCAAGCACATGGGCATTTTTGCATTTCGCCTCCATCGAAATGCGGCCGCCACGAATCCCGCGATCTCGTGCTCAGCAGCGCAACGCTGTCTGAGCCATCACGGCGGGCTACAGGTGTTGCTCTAGCCGTATAAAACGCGGTTTTATCGTGAGCAGAAACGGTGAATTTCGGTAAATAAGAAAGGCTACTATCATCATCATCATCATTGACAGAAGCTGACCCCCCCCCCCCCCTCAGAAAAAATCTGGATCCGCCCCTGCTTGGTCCCCGGGGTTGTAGGACACGTCCCTGTGGCAGATGTTGTAGCGTCGTGCGTCTGCCTGCTGCTGCTGGCCGATATGCAGCCGCGCGAGCTGCCGGGCTTCCTCAGCACGCTCTGCAAATTCCTCGGCGTCAGTTGTCAATAGGTCAGCGTCTTGACACGGCAGCATAGCGTCTAGCATCGTCTGGACTTCGCGACCGTAGAGAAGGCGAAAGGGCGTGAAGCGCGTCGTCTCTTGCACGGCGGTGTTATACGCGAAGGTCACGTAGGCAAGATCCGATCCCATGTTTTGTGTTGAACGTCGATGTACATTGCGAGCATGTCTGTGACCGTCTTATTCAGTCGCTCGGTAAGTCCGTTGGTCTGCGGATGGTACGCGGTCGTCTTGCGATGCCTGGTGTTGCTCAATTCAAAAACCTCGTCCATAAGCTGCGCTGTGAATGCTGTTCCTCTGTCAGTTATTACAGTAGAGGCATAGAGAAAGGAATTCAACAAGAGGGGACACTCCCATAGGGCCCAGCGGCCGAATTGACTGCAGCGTGCCAAGCGGTCGGTGTCGATCACTTGCATCACTTCCGGTTCCGGTTTTGGGTGCGCGTATTTTGAA